>NC_069504.1:35057992-35329276 GCF_027579735.1 Bombina bombina | reverse complement strand
TTAACCCTAACCCGCCGCTCCCTGAACCCGCCGCAACCTATATTAAATGTATTAACCCCTATCCTGCCCCCCCGACACCGTCGCCACCTATAATACATTTATTAACCCCTAATCTGCCCCCCCTACACCGTCGCCACCTATAATAAATTTATTAACCCCTATCCTGCCCCCCACTACGCCGCCGCCACTGTAATAAAATGATTAACCCCTAAACCTAACCCTAACCCTAACGCCCCCTAACTTAAATATTAATTAAATAAATCTAAATAAATTAACTCTTATTAACTAAATGAATCCTATTTAAAACTAAATACTTACCTTTAAAATAAACCCTAATATAGCTACAATATAAATAATAATTATATTCTAGCTATCTTAGGATTTATATTTATTTTACAGGTACCTTTCAATTTATTTTAACCATGTACAATAGCTATTAAATAGTTATTAACTATTTAATAGCTTACCTAGCTAAAATAAAGAGAAATGTACCTGTGAAATAAATCCTAACCTAAGTTACAATTACACCTAACACTACACTATACTTTAATAAATTATTCCTATTTAAAAATAAATACTTACCTGTAAAATAAACCCTAAGATAGCTACAATGTAATTAATAATTATATTATAGCTATCTTAGGATTTATATTTATTTTACAGGTAACTTTGTATTTATTTTAGCTAGTTAGAATAGTTATTAAATAGTTATTAACTATTTAATAACTACCTAGCTAAAAGAAATACAAAATTACCTGTAAAATAAATCCTAACTTAAGTTACAATTAAACCTAATACTACACTATCATTAAATTAACTAAATAAACTACCTACAAAGAACTACAATGAAATACAATTACATAAACTAACTAAAGTACAAAAAATAAAAAAAGCTAAGTTACAAAAAATAAAAAATTAAGTTACAAACATGTTAAAAATATTACAACAATTTTAAGCTACTTACACCTAATCTAAGCCCCCTAATAAAATAACAAACCCCCCCAAAATAAAAAAAATACCTACCCTATTCTAAATTACATAAATTTCAAAGCTCTTTTACCTTACCAGCCCTTAAAAGGGCCATTTGTGGGGGCATGCCCCAAAAAGTTCAGCTCTTTTGCCTGTAAAAGAAAAGTACAACCCCCCCCCCAACATTAAAACCCACCACCCACATACCCCTAATCTAACCCAAACCCCCCTTACAAAAACCTAACACTAATCCCCTGAAGATCATCCTACCTTGAGTCGTCTTCACTCAGCCGAGCCACCGATGGAACTGAAGAGGACATCCGGAGCGGAAGAAGTTAATCCTCCAAGCGGCGCTGAAGAAGTCTTCGATCCGGCCGATGTCATCTTCAAAGAGGCGCTGAAGAGGTCTTCTATCCGGGCGAAGTCATCTTCCAAGCCGGGTCTTCAATCTTCCTTCCGCCGACGCGGAACCACCTTCTTCACCGACGGAGTACGATGAATGACGGCTCCTTTAAGGGACGTCATCCAAGATGGCGTCCCCTCAATTCCGATTGGCTGATAGGATTCTATCAGCCAATCGGAATTAAGGTAGGAAAATCTGATTGGCTGATGGAATCAGCCAATCAGATTGAGCTCGCATTCTATTGGCTGTTCCGATCAGCCAATAGAATGCGAGCTCAATCTGATTGGCTGATTGGATCAGCCAATCGGATTGAACTTGAATCTGATTGGCTGATTCCATCAGCCAATCAGATTTTCCTACCTTAATTCCGATTGGCTGATAGAATCCTATCAGCCAATCGGAATTGAGGGGACGCTATCTTGGATGACGTCCCTTAAAGGAGCCGTCATTCGTCGTAGTCCGTCGGTGAAGAAGGTGGTTCCGCGTCGGCGGAAGGAAGATTGAAGACCCGGCTTGGAAGATGACTTCGCCCGGATAGAAGACCTCTTCAGCGCCTCTTTGAAGATGACATCGGCCGGATCGAAGACTTCTTCAGCGCCGCTTGGAGGATTAACTTCTTCCGCTCCGGATGTCCTCTTCAGTTCCATCGGTGGCTCGGCTGAGTGAAGACGACTCAAGGTAGGATGATCTTCAGGGGATTAGTGTTAGGTTTTTGTAAGGGGGGTTTGGGTTAGATTAGGGGTATGTGGGTGGTGGGTTTTAATGTTGGGGGGGGGGTTGTATTTTTATTTTACAGGCAAAAGAGCTGAACTTTTTGGGGCATGCCCCCACAAATGGCCCTTTTAAGGGCTGGTAAGGTAAAAGAGCTTTGAAATTTATGTAATTTAGAATAGGGTAGGGATTTTTTTTATTTTGGGGGGGTTTGTTATTTTATTAGGGGGCTTAGATTAGGTGTAAGTAGCTTAAAATTGTTGTAATATTTTTAACATGTTTGTAACTTAATTTTTTATTTTTTGTAACATAGCTTTTTTTATTTTTTGTACTTTAGTTAGTTTATGTAATTGTATTTAATTGTAGTTCTTTGTAGGTAGTTTATTTAGTTAATTTAATGATAGTGTAGTATTAGGTTTAATTGTAACTTAGGTTAGGATTTATTTTACAGGTAATTTTGTATTTCTTTTAGCTAGGTAGTTATTAAATAGTTAATAACTATTTAATAACTATTCTAACTAGCTAAAATAAATACAAAGTTACCTGTAAAATAAATATAAATCCTAAGATAGCTATAATATAATTATTAATTACATTGTAGCTATCTTAGGGTTTATTTTACAGGTAAGTATTTATTTTTAAATAGGAATAATTTATTAAAGTATAGTGTAGTGTTAGGTGTAATTGTAACTTAGGTTAGGATTTATTTCACAGGTACATTTCTCTTTATTTTAGCTAGGTAAGCTATTAAATAGTTAATAACTATTTAATAGCTATTGTACATGGTTAAAATAAATTGAAAGTTACCTGTAAAATAAAAATAAATCCTAAGATAGCTAGAATATAATTATTATTTATATTGTAGCTATATTAGGGTTTATTTTAAAGGTAAGTATTTAGTTTTAAATAGGATTCATTTAGTTAATACGAGTTAATTTATTTAGATTTATTTAATTAATATTTAAGTTAGGGGGGCGTTATGGTTAGGGTTAGACTTAGGTTTAGGGGTTAATACATTTATAAGACTTGCGGCGGGGTCTAGGAGCGGCGGTTTAGGGGTTAATACATTTATAAGACTTGCGGCGGGGTCTAGGAGCGGCGGTTTAGGGGTTAATACATTTATAAGACTTGCGGCGGGGTCTAGGAGCGGCGGTTTAGGGGTTAATACATTTATAAGACTTGCGGCGGGGTCTAGGAGCGGCGGTTTAGGGGTTAGTAACTTTATTTAGTTGCGGGGGGCTCCGGGGGCGCCGGTATAGGGGGTAGAACAGTGGAGTTTAGTGTGAGTGCTTAGTGACAGGCTAGCAATAAAGCTGGGAAAAAGCCGAAGGGCAGCGAGATCGGATGAGTGATAACTGTCACAGTCCGCTGCTCATCGCCCCGCGGCTTTTTGACAGCTTTATTTGATAACTTAGGCGAACGTATTCAAGGTCCGCGGCGGCGAAGGTAGGCGAGCTTAGGCGGACGTATTGGGCCGGCGAAGCCAGAAAAGTAGACGGCTTGATAAGTAGCCCCCACAGTGCACTGTTCCTATCACATGATGTAACAATACACAGCTACAAGATGGTGGCACCAGTATAAAATGCAGAGCTTTACCAGCTGGATTCTGTAATGAGATAAAGTGCACTGTTCCTATCACATGATGTAACAATACACAGCTACAAGATGGTGGCACCAGTATAAAATGCAGAGCTTTACCAGCTGGATTCTGTAATGAGATAAAGTGCACTGCTCCTATCACATGATGTAACAATATGTGAGCTACAAGATGGTGGCACCAGTAAAAAATGCAGAGCTTTTCCAGCTGGATTCTTTAATGAGATAATGTGCACTGCTCCTATCACATGATGTAACAATGCACAGCTACAAGATGGCGGCACCAGTATAAATACAGAGCTTTACCAGTTGGATTCTGTAATGACATAAAGTGCACTGCTTCTATCACATGATGTAACAATACGCAGCTACAAGATGGCGGCACCAGTAAAAAATGCAGAGCTTTACCAGCTGGATTCTGTAATGAGATAATGTGCACTGCTCCTATCACATGATGTAACAATACACAGCTACAAGATGGCGGCACCAGTATAAATACAGAGCTTTACCAGCTGTTTTCTGTAATGAGATAAAGTGTACTGCTTCTATCACATGAAGTATAAATACACAGCTACAAGATGGCGGCACCTGTATAAAATGCAGAGCTTTACCAGCTGGATTCTGTAATGAGATAACGTGCACTGCTTCTGTCACATTATGTAACAATACACAGCTACAAGATGGCGGCACCAGTATAAAATGCAGAGCTTTACTAGCTGGATTCTGTAATTAGATAACGTGCACTGCTCCTATCACATGATGTAATAATACGCAGCTACAAGATGGCGGCACCAGTATAAAATGCAGAGCTTTACCAGCGGGATTCTGTAATGAGATAAAGTGCACTGCTCCTATCACATGATGTAACAATAGGCAGCTGCAAGAGGGTGGCACCAGTATAAAATGCAGAGCTTTACCAGCTGGATTCTGTAATGAGATAAAATGCACTGCTCCTATCACATGATGTAACAATACACAGCTACAAGATGGCGGCATCAGTATAAAATACAGAGCTTTACCAGCTGGATTCTGTAATGAGATAAAGTGCACTGCTCCTATCACATGATGTAACAATACACAGCTACAAGATGGCGGCACCAGTATATAATGCAGAGCTTTACCAGCTGGATTCTGTAATGAGATAACGTGCACTGCTCCTATCACATGATGTAACAATACGCAGATACAAGATGGCGGCACCAGTATAAAATGCAGAGCTTTACCAGCTGGATTCTGTAATGTGATAAAGTGCACTGCTCCTATCACATGATGTAACAATACGGAGCTACAAGATGGTGGCACCAGTATAAAATGCAGAGCTTTACCAGCTGGATTCTGTAATGAGATAAAGTGCACTGCTCCTATCACATGATGTAACAATACACAGCTACAAGATGGCGGCATCAGTATAAAATACAGAGCTTTACCAGCTGGATTCTGTAATGAGATAAAGTGCACTGCTCCTATCACATGATGTAACAATACACAGCTACAAGATGGCGGCACCAGTATATAATGCAGAGCTTTAACAGCTGGATTCTGTAATGAGATAAAGTGCACTGCTCCTATCACATGATGTAACAATACACAGCTACAAGATGGCGGCATCAGTATAAAATACAGAGCTTTACCAGCTGGATTCTGTAATGAGATAAAGTGCACTGCTCCTATCACATGATGTAACAATACACAGCTACAAGATGGCGGCACCAGTATAAAATGCAGAGCTTTACCAGATGGATTCTATAACGAGATAAAGTGCACTGCTTCTGTCACATGATGTAGCAATACACAGCTACAAGATGGCGGCACCAGTATATAATGCAGAGCTTTACCAGCTGGATTCTGTAATGAGATAACGTGCACTGCTCCTATCACATGATGTAACAATATGCAGCTACAAGATGGCGGCACCAGAATAAAATGCAGAGCTTTACCAGCTGGATTCTGTAATGTGATAAAGTGCACTGCTCCTATCACATGATGTAACAATACGGAGCTACAAGATGGTGGCACCAGTATAAAATGCAGAGCTTTACCAGCTGGATTCTGTAATGAGATAAAGTGCACTGCTCCTATCACATGATGTAACAATACACAGCTACAAGATGGCGGCATCAGTATAAAATACAGAGCTTTACCAGCTGGATTCTGTAATGAGATAAAGTGCACTGCTCCTATCACATGATGTAACAATACACAGCTACAAGATGGCGGCACCAGAATGAAATGCAGAGCTTTACCAGCTGGATTCTGTAATGAGATAAAGTGCACTGCTCCTATCACATGATGTAACAATACACAGCTATAAGAGGGCGGCACCAGTATAAAATGCAGAGCTTTACCAGCTGGATTCTGTAATGTGATAAAGTGCACTGCTCCTATCACATGATGTAACAATACACAGCTACAAGATGGCGGCACCAGTATATAATGCAGAGCTTTAGCAGCTGGATTCTCTAATGAGATAAAGTGCACTGCTTCTATCACATGATGTAACAATACGCAGCTACAAGATGGTGGCACCAGTATAAAATGCAGAGCTTTACCAGCTGGATTCTGTAATGAGATAAAGTGCACTGCTCCTATCACATGATGTAACAATACACAGCTACAAGATGGCGGCACCAGTATAAAATGCAGAGCTTTACCAGCTGGATTCTGTAATGAGACAAAATGCACTGCTCCTATCACATAATGTAACAATACACAGCTACAAGATGGCGGCACCAGTATAAAATGCAGAGCTTTACCAGCTGGATTCTGTAATGAGATAAAGTGCACAGCTCCTATCACATGATGTAACAATACACAGCTACAAGATGGCGGCACCAGTATAAAATGCAGAGCTTTACCAGCTGGATTCTGTAATGAGACAAAATGCACTGCTCCTATCACATAATGTAACAATACACAGCTACAAGATGGCGGCACCAGTATAAAATGCAGAGCTTTACCAGCTGGATTCTGTAATGAGATAAAGTGCACAGCTCCTATCACATGATGTAACAATACGCAGCTACAAGATGGCGGCACCAGTATAAAATGCAGAGCTTTACCAGCTGGATTCTGTATGGTGATAAAGTGCACTGCTCCTATCACATGATGTAACAATACGAAGCTACAAGATGGTGGCACCAGTATAAAATGCAGAGCTTTACCAGCTGGATTCTGTAATGAGATAAAGTGCACTGCTCCTATCACATGATGTAACAATACACAGCTACAAGATGGCGGCACCAGTATAAAATGCAGAGTTTTACCAGCTGGATTCTGTAATGAGATAAAGTGCACTACTCCTGTCACATGATGTAACAATACAAAGGTACAAGCTGGCGGCACCAGTATAAAATGCAGAGCTTTACCAGCTGGATTCTGTAATGAGATAAAGTGCACTGCTCCTGTCACATGATGTAACAATACAAAGCTACAAGATGGCGGCACCAGTATAATTACCAGCTGGATTTTGTAATGAGATAAAGTGCACTGCTCCTATCACATGATGTAACAATACACAGCTACAAGATGGCGGCACCAGTATAAAATACAGAGCTTTACCAACTGGATTCTGTAATGAGATAAAGTGCACTGCTCCTGTCACATGATGTAATAATACGCAGCTATAAGATGGCAGCACCGGTATAAAATGCAGAGCTTTACCAGCTGGATTCTGTAATGAGATAAAGTGCACTGCTCCTGTCACATGATGTAACAATACACAGCTACAAGATGGCGGCACCAGTATAAAATGCAGAGCTTTACCAGCTGGATTCTGTAATGAGATAAAGTGCACTGCTCCTGTCACATGATGTAACAATACACAGCTACAAGATGGCGGCACCAGTATAAAATGCAGAGCTTTACCAGCTGGATTCTGTAATGAGATAAAGTGCACTGCTCCTATCACTTGATGTAACAATAAGTAGCTACAAGATTGCGGCACCAGTATAAAATGCACAGCTTTACCAGCTGGATTCTGTAATGAGATAAAGTGCACTGCTCCTGTAACATGACGTAATAATACGCAGCTACAAGATGGCGTCACCAGTATAAAATGCAGAGTTTACCAGCTGGATTCTGTAATGAGATAATGTGCACTGCTTCTGTCACATGATGTAACAATACACAGCTACAAGACGGCAGCACCAGTATAAAATGCAGAGCTTTACCAGCGGGATTCTATAATGAGATAACGTGCACTGCTTCTGTCACATGATCTAACAATACACAGCTAGAAGATGGCGGCACCCAGTATAAAATGCAGAGCTTTACCAGCTGGATTCTGTAATGAGATAACGTGCACTGCTCCTGTCACATGATGTAACAATACGCAGCTACAAGATGGCGGCACCAGTATAAAATACAGAGCTTTATCAGCTGGATTCTGTAATGAGATAAAGTGCACTGCTTTTGTCACATGATGTAACAATACACAGCTACAAGATGGTGGCACCAGTATAAAATGCAGAGCTTTACCAGCTGGATTCTGTAATGAGATAAAGTGCACTGCTCCTGTCACATGATGTAACAATACACAGCTACAAGATGGCGGCACCAGTATAAAATGCAGAGCTTTACCAACTGGATTCTGTAATGAGATAAAGTGCACTGCTCCTGTCACATGATGTAATAATACGCAGCTATAAGATGGCAGCACCGGTATAAAATGCAGAGCTTTACCAGCTGGATTCTGTAATGAGATAAAGTGCACTGCTCCTGTCACATGATGTAACAATACACAGCTACAAGATGGCAGCACCAGTATAAAATGCAGAGCTTTACCAGCTGGATTCTGTAATGAGATAAAGTGCACTGCTCCTATCACATGATCTAACAATACACAGCTACAAGATGGCGGCACCAGTATAAAATGCAGAGGTTTACCAACTGGATTCTGTAATGAGATAAAGTGCACTGCTCCTGTCACATGATGTAATAATACGCAGCTATAAGATGGCAGCACCGGTATAAAATGCAGAGCTTTACCAGCTGGATTCTGCAATGAGATAAAGTGCACTGCTCCTGTCACATGATGTAACAATACACAGCTACAAGATGGCGGCACCAGTATAAAATGCAGAGCTTTACCAGCTGGATTCTGTAATGAGATAAAGTGCACTGCTCCTGTCACATGATGTAACAATACACAGCTACAAGATGGCGGCACCAGTATAAAATGCAGAGCTTTACCAGCTGGATTCTGTAATGAGATAAAGTGCACTGCTCCTATCACTTGATGTAACAATAAGTAGCTACAAGATTGCGGCACCAGTATAAAATGCACAGCTTTACCAGCTGGATTCTGTAATGAGATAAAGTGCACTGCTCCTGTCACATGATGTAATAATACGCAGCTACAAGATGGCGTCACCAGTATAAAATGCAGAGTTTACCAGCTGGATTCTGTAATGAGATAATGTGCACTGCTTCTGTCACATGATGTAACAATACACAGCTACAAGACGGCAGCACCAGTATAAAATGCAGAGCTTTACCAGCGGGATTCTGTAATGAGATAACATGCACTGCTTCTGTCACATGATCTAACAATACACAGCTACAATATGGCGGCACCCAGTATAAAATGCAGAGCTTTACCAGCTGGATTCTGTAATGAGATAACGTGCACTGCTCCTGTCACATGATGTAACAATACGCAGCTACAAGATGGCGGCACCAGTATAAAATACAGAGCTTTACCAGCTGGATTCTGTAATGAGATAAAGTGCACTGCTCCTATCACATGATGTAACAATACACAGCTACAAGATGGCGGCACCAGTATAAAATGCAGAGCTTTACCAACTGGATTCTGTAATGAGATAAAGTGCACTGCTCCTGTCACATGATGTAATAATACGCAGCTATAAGATGGCAGCACCGGTATAAAATGCAGAGCTTTACCAGCTGGATTCTGTAATGAGATAAAGTGCACTGCTCCTGTCACATGATGTAACAATACACAGCTACAAGATGGCAGCACCAGTATAAAATGCAGAGCTTTACCAGCTGGATTCTGTAATGAGATAAAGTGCACTGCTCCTATCACATGATCTAACAATACACAGCTACAAGATGGCGGCACCAGTATAAAATGCAGAGCTTTACCAGCTGGATTCTGTAATGAGATAAAGTGCACTGCTTCTGTCACATGATATAACAATACACAGCTACAAGATGGCAGCACCAGTATAAAATGCAGAGCTTTACCAGCTGGATTCTGTAATGAGATAAAGTGCACTGCTCCTATCACATGATCTAACAATACACAGCTACAAGATGGCGGCACCAGTATAAAATGCAGAGCTTTACCAGCTGGATTCTGTAATGAGATAAAGTGCACTGCTCCTGTCACATGATGTAACAATACACAGCTACAAGATGGCGGCACCAGTATAAAATGCAGAGCTTTACCAGCTGGATTCTGTAATGAGATAAAGTGCACTGCTCCTATCACTTGATGTAACAATAAGTAGCTACAAGATTGCGGCACCAGTATAAAATGCACAGCTTTACCAGCTGGATTCTGTAATGAGATAAAGTGCACTGCTCCTGTCACATGATGTAATAATACGCAGCTACAAGATGGCGTCACCAGTATAAAATGCAGAGTTTACCAGCTGGATTCTGTAATGAGATAATGTGCACTGCTCCTGTCACATGATGTAACAATACGCAGCTACAAGATGGCGGCACCAGTATAAAATACAGAGCTTTACCAGCTGGATTCTGTAATGAGATAAAGTGCACTGCTCCTATCACATGATGTAACAATACACAGCTACAAGATTGCGGCACCAGTATAAAATGCACAGCTTTACCAGCTGGATTCTGTAATGAGATAAAGTGCACTGCTCCTGTCACATGATGTAATAATACGCAGCTACAAGATGGCGTCACCAGTATAAAATGCAGAGTTTACCAGCTGGATTCTGTAATGAGATAATGTGCACTGCTTCTGTCACATGATGTAACAATACACAGCTACAAGACGGCAGCACCAGTATAAAATGCAGAGCTTTATCAGCGGGATTCTGTAATGAGATAACATGCACTGCTTCTGTCACATGATCTAACAATACACAGCTACAATATGGCGGCACCCAGTATAAAATGCAGAGCTTTACCAGCTGGATTCTGTAATGAGATAACGTGCACTGCTCCTGTCACATGATGTAACAATACGCAGCTACAAGATGGCGGCACCAGTATAAAATATAGAGCTTTACCAACTGGATTCTGTAATGAGATAAAGTGCACTGCTCCTGTCACATGATGTAATAATATGCAGCTATAAGATGGCAGCACCGGTATAAAATGCAGAGCTTTACCAGCTGGATTCTGTAATGAGATAAAGTGCACTGCTCCTGTCACATGATGTAACAATACACAGCTACAAGATGGCAGCACCAGTATAAAATGCAGAGCTTTACCAGCTGGATTCTGTAATGAGATAAAGTGCACTGCTCCTATCACATGATCTAACAATACACAGCTACAAGATGGCGGCACCAGTATAAAATGCAGAGCTTTACCAGCTGGATTCTGTAATGAGATAAAGTGCACTGTTTCTTTCACATGATATAACAATACACAGCTACAAGATGGCAGCACCAGTATAAAATGCAGAGCTTTACCAGCTGGATTCTGTAATGAGATAAAGTGCACTGCTCCTATCACATGATCTAACAATACACAGCTACAAGATGGCGGCACCAGTATAAAATGCAGAGCTTTACCAGCTGGATTCTGTAATGAGATAAAGTGCACTGCTCCTGTCACATGATGTAACAATACACAGCTACAAGATGGCGGCACCAGTATAAAATGCAGAGCTTTACCAGCTGGATTCTGTAATGAGATAAAGTGCACTGCTCCTATCACTTGATGTAACAATAAGTAGCTACAAGATTGCGGCACCAGTATAAAATGCACAGCTTTACCAGCTGGATTCTGTAATGAGATAAAGTGCACTGCTCCTGTCACATGATGTAATAATACGCAGCTACAAGATGGCGTCACCAGTATAAAATGCAGAGTTTACCAGCTGGATTCTGTAATGAGATAATGTGCACTGCTCCTGTCACATGATGTAACAATACGCAGCTACAAGATGGCGGCACCAGTATAAAATACAGAGCTTTACCAGCTGGATTCTGTAATGAGATAAAGTGCACTGCTCCTATCACATGATGTAACAATACACAGCTACAAGATGGCGGCACCAGTATAAAATGCAGAGCTTTACCAACTGGATTCTGTAATGAGATAAAGTGCACTGCTCCTGTCACATGATGTAACAATACACAGCTACAAGATGGCAGCACCAGTATAAAATGCAGAGCTTTACCAGCTGGATTCTGTAATGAGATAAAGTGCACTGCTCCTATCACATGATCTAACAATACACAGCTACAAGATGGCGGCACCAGTATAAAATGCAGAGCTTTACCAGCTGGATTCTGTAATGAGATAAAGTGCACTGTTTCTGTCACATGATATAACAATACACAGCTACAAGATGGCAGCACCAGTATAAAATGCAGAGCTTTACCAGCTGGATTCTGTAATGAGATAAAGTGCACGTCTCCTATCACATGATCTAACAATACACAGCTACAAGATGGCGGCACCAGTATAAAATGCAGAGCTTTACCAGCTGGATTCTGTAATGAGATAAAGTGCACTGCTCCTGTCACATGATGTAACAATACACAGCTACAAGATGGCGGCACCAGTATAAAATGCAGAGCTTTACCAGCTGGATTCTGTAATGAGATAAAGTGCACTGCTCCTATCACTTGATGTAACAATAAGTAGCTACAAGATTGCGGCACCAGTATAAAATGCACAGCTTTACCAGCTGGATTCTGTAATGAGATAAAGTGCACTGCTCCTGTAACATGATGTAATAATACGCAGCTACAAGATGGCGTCACCAGTATAAAATGCAGAGTTTACCAGCTGGATTCTGTAATGAGATAATGTGCACTGCTTCTGTCACATGATGTAACAATACACAGCTACAAGACGGCAGCACCAGTATAAAATGCAGAGCTTTACCAGCGGGATTCTTTAATGAGATAACATGCACTGCTTCTGTCACATGATCTAACAATACACAGCTACAATATGGCGGCACCCAGTATAAAATGCAGAGCTTTACCAGCTGGATTCTGTAATGAGATAACGTGCACTGCTCCTGTCACATGATGTAACAATACGCAGCTACAAGATGGCGGCACCAGTATAAAATACAGAGCTTTACCAGCTGGATTCTGTAATGAGATAAAGTGCACTGCTCCTATCACATGATGTAACAATACACAGCTACAAGATGGCGGCACCAGTATAAAATGCAGAGCTTTACCAACTGGATTCTGTAATGAGATAAAGTGCACTGCTCCTGTCACATGATGTAATAATACGCAGCTATAAGATGGCAGCACCGGTATAAAATGCAGAGCTTTACCAGCTGGATTCTGTAATGAGATAAAGTGCACTGCTCCTGTCACATGATGTAACAATACACAGCTACAAGATGGCAGCACCAGTATAAAATGCAGAGCTTTACCAGCTGGATTCTGTAATGAGATAAAGTGCACTGCTCCTATCACATGATCTAACAATACACAGCTACAAGATGGCGGCACCAGTATAAAATGCAGAGCTTTACCAGCTGGATTCTGTAATGAGATAAAGTGCACTGTTTCTGTCACATGATATAACAATACACAGCTACAAGATGGCAGCACCAGTATAAAATGCAGAGCTTTACCAGCTGGATTCTGTAATGAGATAAAGTGCACTGCTCCTATCACATGATCTAACAATACACAGCTACAAGATGGCGGCACCAGTATAAAATGTAGAGCTTTACCAGCTGGATTCTGTAATGAGATAAAGTGCACTGCTCCTGTCACATGATGTAACAATACACAGATACAAGATGGCGGCACCAGTATAAAATGCAGAGCTTTACCAGCTGGATTCTGTAATGAGATAAAGTGCACTGCTCCTATCACTTGATGTAACAATAAGTAGCTACAAGATTGCGGCACCAGTATAAAATGCACAGCTTTACCAGCTGGATTCTGTTATGAGATAAAGTGCACTGCTCCTGTCACATGATCTAACAATACACAGCTACAAGATGGTGGCACCAGTATAAAATGCAGAGCTTTACCAGCTGGATTCTGTAATGAGATAAAGTGCTCTGCTCCTGTCACATGATGTAACAATACACAGCTACAAGATGGTGGCACCAGTATAAAATGCAGAGCTTTACCAGCTGGATTCTGTAATGAGATAAAGTGCACTGCTTTTGTCACATGATGTAACAATACACAGCTACAAGATGGCGGCACCAGTATAAATACAGATCTTTACCAGCGGGATTCTGTAATGAGATAATGTGCTCTGTTCCTATCACATGATGTAACAATACACAGCTACATGATGGTGGCACCGGTATAAAATGCAGAGCTTTACCAGCTGGACTCTGTAATGAGATAAAGTGCACTGCTCCTATCACAAGATGTAACAATACACAGCTGCAAGATGGCGGCACCGGTATAAAATGCAGAGCTTTACCAGCTGGATTCTGTAATGAGATAACGTGCACTGCTCCTATCACATGATGTTACAATACACAGCTACAAGATGGTGGCACCAGTATAAAATGCAGAGGTTTACCAGCTGGATTCTGTAATGAGATAACGAGCACTGCTCCTATCACATGATGTAACAATTGGGCAGCTACAAGAGGGTGGCACCAGTATAAAATACAGCATTTACCAGCTGGATTCTGTAATGAGATAACATGCACTGTGCTCCTGTTACATGAAGTAACAATACACAGCTACAAGATGGCGGTACCAGTATAAAATGCAGAGCTTTACCAGCTGGATTCTGTAATTAGATAAAGTGCACTGTTCCTATCACATGATGTAACAATACACAGCTACAAGATGGTGGCACCAGTATAAAATACAGAGCTTTACCAGCTGGATTCTGTAATGAGATAAAGTGCACTGTTCCTATCACATGATGTAACAATACACAGCTACAAGATGGTGGCACCAGTATAAAATGCAGAGCTTTACCAGCTGGATTCTGTAATGAGATAAAGTGCACTGCTCCTATCACATGATGTAACAATATGTGAGCTACAAGATGGTGGCACCAGTAAAAAATGCAGAGCTTTACCAGCTGGATTCTGTAATGAGATAATGTGCACTGCTCCTATCACATGATGTAACAATGCACAGCTACAAGATGGCGGCACCAGTATAAATACAGAGCTTTACCAGTTGGATTCTGTAATGACATAAAGTGCACTGCTTCTATCACATGATGTAACAATACGCAGCTACAAGATGGCGGCACCAGTAAAAAATGCAGAGCTTTACCAGCTGGATTCTGTAATGAGATAATGTGCACTGCTCCTATCACATGATGTAACAATACACAGCTACAAGATGGCGGCACCAGTATAAATACAGAGCTTTACCAGCTGTTTTCTGTAATGAGATAAAGTGTACTGCTTCTATCACATGAAGTAACAATACACAGCTACAAGATGGCGGCACCTGTATAAAATGCAGAGCTTTACCAGCTGGATTCTGTAATGAGATAACGTGCACTGCTTCTGTCACATTATGTAACAATACACAGCTACAAGATGGCGGCACCAGTATAAAATGCAGAGCTTTAGTAGCTGGATTCTGTAATTAGATAACGTGCACTGCTCCTATCACATGATGTAATAATACGCAGCTACAAGATGGCGGCACCAGTATAAAATGCAGAGCTTTACCAGCGGGATTCTGTAATGAGATAAAGTGCACTGCTCCTATCACATGATGTAACAATAGGCAGCTACAAGAGGGTGGCACCAGTATAAAATGCAGAGCTTTACCAGCTGGATTCTGTAATGAGATAAAATGCACTGCTCCTATCACATGATGTAACAATACACAGCTACAAGATGGCGGCATCAGTATAAAATACAGAGCTTTACCAGCTGGATTCTGTAATGAGATAAAGTGCACTGCTCCTATCACATGATGTAACAATACACAGCTACAAGATGGCGGCACCAGTATATAATGCAGAGCTTTACCAGCTGGATTCTGTAATGAGATAACGTGCACTGCTCCTATCACATGATGTAACAATACGCAGCTACAAGATGGCGGCACCAGTATAAAATGCAGAGCTTTACCAGCTGGATTCTGTAATGTGATAAAGTGCACTGCTCCTATCACATGATGTAACAATACGGAGCTACAAGATGGTGGCACCAGTATAAAATGCAGAGCTTTACCAGCTGGATTCTGTAATGAGATAAAGTGCACTGCTCCTATCACATGATGTAACAATACACAGCTACAAGATAGCGGCATCAGTATAAAATACAGAGCTTTACCAGCTGGATTCTGTAATGAGATAAAGTGCACTGCTCCTATCACATGATGTAACAATACACAGCTACAAGATGGCGGCACCAGTATATAATGCAGAGCTTTAACAGCTGGATTCTGTAATGAGATAAAGTGCACTGCTCCTATCACATGATGTAACAATACACAGCTACAAGATGGCGGCATCAGTATAAAATACAGAGCTTTACCAGCTGGATTCTGTAATTAGATAAAGTGCACTGCTCCTATCACATGATGTAACAATACACAGCTACAAGATGGCGGCACCAGTATAAAATGCAGAGCTTTACCAGCTGGATTCTATAACGAGATAAAGTGCACTGCTTCTGTCACATGATGTAACAATACACAGCTACAAGATGGCGGCACCAGTATATAATGCAGAGCTTTACCAGCTGGATTCTGTAATGAGATAACGTGCACTGCTCCTATCACATGATGTAACAATATGCAGCTACAAGATGGCGGCACCAGAATAAAATGCAGAGCTTTACCAGCTGGATTCTGTAATGTGATAAAGTGCACTGCTCCTATCACATGATGTAACAATACGGAGCTACAAGATGGTGGCACCAGTATAAAATGCAGAGCTTTACCAGGTGGATTCTGTAATGAGATAAAGTGCACTGCTCCTATCACATGATGTAACAATACACAGCTACAAGATGGCGGCATCAGTATAAAATACAGAGCTTTACCAGCTGGATTCTGTAATGAGATAAAGTGCACTGCTCCTATCACATGATGTAACAATACACAGCTACAAGATGGCGGCACCAGAATGAAATGCAGAGCTTTACCAGCTGGATTCTGTAATGAGATAAAGTGCACTGCTCCTATCACATGATGTAACAATACACAGCTATAAGAGGGCGGCACCAGTGTAAAATGCAGAGCTTTACCAGCTGGATTCTGTAATGTGATAAAGTGCACTGCTCCTATCACATGATGTAACAATACACAGCTACAAGATGGCGGCACCAGTATATAATGCAGAGCTTTACCAGCGGGATTCTGTATGGTGATAAAGTGCACTGCTCCTATCACATGATGTAACAATACGAAGCTACAAGATGGTGGCACCAGTATAAAATGCAGAGCTTTACCAGCTGGATTCTGTATGGTGATAAAGTGCACTGCTCCTATCACATGATGTAACAATACGAAGCTACAAGATGGTGGCACCAGTATAAAATGCAGAGCTTTACCAGCTGGATTCTGTAATGAGATAAAGTGCACTGCTCCTATCACATGATGTAACAATACACAGCTACAAGATGGCGGCACCAGTATAAAATGCAGAGTTTTACCAGCTGGATTCTGTAATGAGATAAAGTGCACTGCTCCTGTCACATGATGTAACAATACAAAGCTACAAGCTGGCGGCATCAGTATAAAATGCAGAGCTTTACCAGCTGGATTCTGTAATGAGATAAAGTGCACTGCTCCTGTCACATGATGTAACAATACAAAGCTACAAGATGGCGGCACCAGTATAATTACCAGCTGGATTTTGTAATGAGATAAAGTGCACTGCTCCTATCACATGATGTAACAATACACAGCTACAAGATGGCGGCACCAGTATAAAATGCAGAGCTTTACCAGCTGGATTCTGTAATGAGATAACGTGCACTGCTCCTATCACATGATGTAACAATACACAGCTACAAGATGGCGGCACCAGTATAAAATGCAGAGTTTTACCAGCTGGATTCTGTAATTAGATAAAGTGCTCTGCTCCTGTCACATGATGTAACAATACACAGCTACAAGATGGCAGCACCAGTATAAAATGCAGAGCTTTATCAGCTGTATCCTGTAATGAGATAAAGTGCACTGCTTCTGTCACATGATGTAACAATACACAGCTACAAGATGGCAGCACCAGTATAAAATGCAGAGCTTTACCAGCGGGATTCTGTAATGAGATAAAGTGCACTGCTCCTATCACATGATGTAACAATACACAGCTACAAGATGGCGGCACCAGTATAAAATACAGAGCTTTACCAGCTGGATTCTGTAATGAGATAAAGTGCACTGCTCCTATCACATGATGTAACAATACACAGCTACAAGATGGCGGCACCAGTATAAATACAGAGCTTTACCAGCTGGATTCTGTAATGAGATAAAGTGCACTGCTTCTGTCACATGATATAACAATACACAACTGCAAGATGGCGGCACCAGTATAAAATGCAGAGCTTTACCAGCCGGATTCTGTAATGAGATAAAGTGCACTGCTTCTGTCACATGATATAACAATACACAACTACAAGATGGCGGCACCAGTATAAAATGCAGAGCTTTACCAGCTGGATTCTGTAATGAGATAAAGTGCACTGCTCCTATCACATGATGTAACAATACACAGCTACAAGATGGCGGCACCAGTATAAAATGCAGAGCTTTACCAGCTGGATTCTATAACGAGATAAAGTGCACTGCTTCTGTCACATGATGTAACAATACACAGCTACAAGATGGCGGCACCAGTATAAAATGCAGAGCTTTACCAGCTGGATTCTGTAATGAGATAACGTGCACTGCTCCTATCACATGATGTAACAATACGCAGCCACAAGATGGCTGCACCAGTATAAAATGCAGATCTTTACCAGCTGGATTCTGTAATGTGATAAAGTGCCCTGCTCCTATCACATGATGTAACAATACGCAGCTACAAGATGGCAGCACCCAGTATAAAATGCAGAGCTTTACCAGCTGGATTCTGTAATGAGATAACGTGCACTGCTCCTATCACATGATGTAACAATACGAAGCTACAAGATGGTGGCACCAGTATAAAATGCAGAGCTTTACCAGCTGGATTCTGTAATGAGATAAAGTGCACTGCTTCTGTCACATGATGTAACAATACACAGCTACAAGATGGCGGCACCAGTATAAAATGCAGAGCTTTACCAGCTGGATTCTGTAATGAGATAAAGTGCACTGCTCCTGTCACATGATGTAACAATACGCAGCTACAAGATGGCGGCACCAGTATAAAATGCAGAGCTTTACCAGCTGGATTCTGAAATTAGTTTAAATAAGCAAACTGTTTTAAAGAAAGCTACAGGTACAGGAGGGGAAATAATAACATGGTGAGTAGGAACCATCTTACTGTAGTTGTACCCAGTAGTTTAATGTCAATTTAAAGGTACAACATGTATATATTAAGTTAATTTTATTTGAAATGCCATTTCTCCACCATTTAACCCAACAGTTTTTACCTTGGACAATCAGATGAAATGAGTTCCCCTTTTTAGTCCTGGTTGGAGGTGGTATAGTGGTATTTATCCAGCAGGTGTAGTATCCGGTCTGGTTCAGCTGAGCATGTAGGATCACCAGTGATGATGCTGCATATTTCTCTTGTTGCACATACACTCTATTATTTAAATCAATGTCTTTGTTGCTCCACGACTGTATCACTGGCTCCCCAGCTTTATTCATGAAATTCCAGTATGAAGAAAATCTAGATTTGTTGACATTGTAAAAAGTGCAGTTCAGAATAACAGAATGTCCAAGTGACACAGTGACCACAGGATACTGTGTTGAAAAATCTGTGGAAAGGATAGAAAATATATATGGCCAGATTACGAGTTTTGCGGTAAGAGGGGTGCGTTGCTAACTTGCACTTTATTGTCACCACTCACTTTCCTACAGCGCTGTTATTACAGGTTTTCAGAAACCTGGCGTTATTAGGCGAGAAGTGAGCGTAGAGCAAAATTGAGCTCCATACCGCACTCCAATACCAGCGCTGCTTAAGTCAGCGGTGAGCTGGTTGTACGTGCTCGTGCACAATTTCCCCATAGACATCAATGAGGAGAGCCGGCTGAGAAAAAGTCTAACACTTGCAAAAAAGCAGCGTAAAGCTCAGCAACGCAGCCCCATTGATTCCTATGGGGAAACACATTTTATGTTTACACCTAACACCCTAACATGAACCCCAAGTCTAAACACCCATAATCTTACACTTATTAACCCCTAATCTGCCATCCCCGACACCTACATTATATTTATTAGCCCTTAATCTGCCGCTCCGGACATCGACGCCACTATAATAAACATATTAACCCCTAAACCACCGCACTCCCGCATTACAAACACTAGTTAAATATTAACCCCTAATCTGCCACCCCTAACATCGCCGCCACCTACCTACATTTATTAACCCCTAATCTGCCACCCCCAACGTCGCCGCCACTATACTAAATTTATTAACCCCTAAATCTAAGTCTAACCCTAACCCACCTAACTTAAATATAATTAAAATAAATCTAAATAAAACCTACTATTAATAACTAAATAATTCCTATTTAAAACTAAATACTTACCTGTAAAATAAACCCTAAGCTAGCTACAATATAACTAATAGTTACATTGTAGCTAGCTCAGGGTTTATTTTTATTTTACAGGCAAGTTTGTATTTTTTTTTAACTAGGTAGAATAGTTACTAAATAGTTATTAACTATTTACTAACTACCTAGCTAAAATAAATACAAAATTACCTGCAAAATAAAACCTAACCTAAGTTACACTAACACTTAACACTACACTACAATTAAATAAATTACCTAAATTAAATACAATTAAATAAATTACCTAAATTACAAAACAAAACGAAACAAATAAATTACACAAAATAAAAAACAAAATACAAGATATTTAAACAAATTACACCTAATCTAATAGCCCTATCAAAATAAAAAAGCCCCCCAAAATAAAAAAAAAACCTAGCCTAAACTACCAATAGCCCTTAAAAGAGCCTTTTGCGGGGCATTGCCCCCAAGAAATCAGCTCTTTTACCTTGAAAAAAAATACAAACAACCCCCCAACAGTAAAACCCACCACCCACAAAACCAACCCCCCCAAATAAACCCCTAACTAAAAAAGCCTTAGATCCCCATTGCCCTGAAAAGGGCATTTGGATGGGCATTGCCATTTATTTTTTTATGTTAGGTTTTTGGGCCGCAATAGAGTTAAATGCCCTTTTAAGGAGCTTAGGTTAATTTTAGTTGGGGTTTTATTTGGGGGGTTTGGTTGTGTGGGTGGTGGGTTTTACTGTTGGGGGGGTTGTTTGCATTTTTTTCCTGGTAAAAGAGCTGATTTTTTTAGGGCAATGCCCTGCAAAAGGCCCTTTTAAGGGCTAATGGTAGTTTAGTTTAGGCTAGGGTTTTTTTTATTTTGGGGGGGCTTTTTTATTTTGATAGGGCTATTAGATTAGGTGTAATTAGTTTAAATATCGTAATTTGTTTTTTATTTTGTGTAATTTAGTGTTTTTTTTTAAATTTAGGTAATTGTATTTAATTTATTTAATTGTAGTGTAGTGTTAGGTGTTAGTGTAACTTAGGTTAGGTTTTATTTTACAGGTAAATTTGTATTTATTTTAGCTAGGTAGTTAGTATATAGTTAATAACTATTTAGTAACTATTCTACCTAGTTAAAATAAATGCAAACTTGCCTGTAAAATAAAAATAAACCCTAAGCTAGCTACAATGTAACTATTAGTTATATTGTAGCTAGTTTAGGATTTATTTTCTAGGTAAGTATTTAGTTTTAAATAGGAATTATTTAGTTATTAATAGTAGGTTTTATTTAGATTTATTTTAATTATATTTAAGTTAGGGTGTGTTAGGGTTAGACTTAGGTTTAGGGGTTAATAAATAGTGGAGGCGACGTTGGGGGGGGCAGATTAGGGGTTAATAAATGTAGATAGGTGGCTGCGATGTTAGGGACAGCAGATTAGGGGTTAATAATATTTAACTAATGTTTGCGAGGTGGGAGTGCGGCAGTTTAGGGGTTATTATGTTTATTATAGTGGCGGCGATGTCCGGAGCTGCAGATTAGGGGTTAATAATTTAATTTTTGTGTTTGCGATGCGTGAGGGCCTCGGTTTAGGGGTTAATAGGTAGTTTATGGGTGTTAGTGTACTTTTTAGCACTTTAGTTATGAGTTTTATGCTACAGCTGTGTAGTGTGAAACTCATAACTACTGACTTTAGAATGCGTTACAAATCTTGACGGGATATGGTGTACTTCTCACTTTTTGGCCTCCCAGGACAAGCTTGTAATACCGGCGCTATGGAAGTCCCATTGAAAAAAAGACTATACGCAATTTGCGTAAGTTGATTTGCGGTAAGGCCAGAAAAGTGTGCGGTGCCCCTAAATCTGCAAGACTCGTAATACCAGCGGTAGTGAAAAAGCAGCGTTATAAACTATTTAAGTTAGGGGGTGTTAGGGTTAGACTTAGGTTTAGGGGTTAATAAATAGTGGAGGCGACGTTGGGGGCGGCAGATTAGGGGTTAATAAATGTAGATAGGTGGCTGCGATGTTAGGGACAGCAGATTAGGGGTTAATAATATTTAACTAATGTTTGCGAGGTGGGAGTGCGGCAGTTTAGGGGTTATTATGTTTATTATAGTGGCGGCGATGTCCGGAGCTGCAGATTAGGGGTTAATAATTTAATTTTAGTGTTTGCGATGCGTGAGGGCCTCGGTTTAGGGGTTAATAGGTAGTTTATGGATGTTAGTGTACTTTTTAGCACTTTAGTTATGAGTTTTATGCTACAGCTTTGTAGTGTGAAACTCATAACTACTGACTTTAGAATGCGTTACAAATCTTGACGGGATATGGTGTACTTCTCACTTTTTGGCCTCCCAGGACAAGCTTGTAATACCGGCGCTATGGAAGTCCCATTGAAAAAAAGACTATACGCAATTTGCGTAAGTTGATTTGCGGTAAGGCCAGAAAAGTGTGCGGTGCCCCTAAATCTGCAAGACTCGTAATACCAGCGGTAGTAAAAAAGCAGCGTTATAACCTGATGACGCTGCTTTTTCAGTATAACGCAAAACTCGTAATCTAGCCGATAGTGAATACATTAAAACTTAAGGCTGTGTGCAGTACAGACAGACTTTATAGCATTGACAGAAAGTGTGATAACTGTAAATAGGACAGACAGAGAAACAGCTCACTTATAGCTAACTGTCTACCGACAACCGCAAGCTATTCTTTCGCTCTACATGGGTATTTAGATAGGGCCGGCAGGTGGCTAAACCATATCTCTCCAGTAAGGATATTCCTTATCAGTGGTGAAAAACAGAAGCTTAAATAATTTTATTAAAAACAATGATAACGAGCTACATGTTTCTCAGCTGTAACAGAACACAGAAACATGCAGCTCATGTTAATGATTGTTTTTAATAAAATTAGTTTTATTTAGTCTGATCGGAACAGCCAATAGAATGCGATCTCAATCTGATTGGCTGATTCAATCAGCCAATCAGATTTTTCCTACCTTAATTCCGATTGGCTGATAGAATCCTATCAGCCAATCGGAATTGAAGGGACGCCATCTTGGATGACGTCCCTTAAAGGAGCCTTCATTCGTCGTTAGTCCGTCGGGGAAGAAGGATGTTCTGCGTCGGCGGGATGAAGATCGATCCTGAAGCAAGAAGATTGAAGACCCCGCTTGGAAGATGACATCGCCCGGATGGAAGATGATCTTCAGCGCCGCTTGGAAGATGACATCGGCCGGATGGAAGACTTCTTCAGCGCCGCTTGGAGGATCACTTCATCGGATGGAAGACTTCTTCAGCGCCCCTTGGAAGATCACTTCTGGCGCTCCGGATTTCCTCTTCAGTTCCATCGGTGGCTCGGCTGAGTGAAGACGACTCAAGGTAGGATGATATTCAGGGGATTAGTGTTAGGTTATTTTAAGGGGGGTTTGGGTTAGATTAGGGGTATGTGGGTGGTGGGTTTTAATGTTGGGGGGGGTTGTATTTTTCTTTTACAGGCAAAAGAGCAGTTTTCTTTGGGGCATGCCCCACAAAAGGCCCTTTTAAGGGCTGGTAAGGTAAAAGAGCTTTGAACTTTTTTAATGTAGAATAGGGTAGGGAATGTTTTTATTTTGGGGGGCTTTGTTATTTTATTAGGGGGCTTAGATTAGGTGTAATTAGCTTAAAATTGTTGTAATATTTTTTAAATGTTTGTAACTTATGTTTTTTATTTTTTGTAACTTAGCTTTTTTATTTTTTGTACTTTAGTTAGTTTATGTAATTGTATTTAATTGTAGTTATTTGTAGTTAATTTATTTAATTAATTTAATGATAGTGTAGTGTTAGGTTTAATTGTAACTTAGGTTAGGATTTATTTTACAGGTAATTTTGTATTTGTTTTAGCTAGGTAGTTATTAAATAGTTAATAACTATTTAATAACTATTATAACTAGCTAAAATAAATACAAAGTTACCTGTAAAATAAATATAAATCCTAAAAATAGCTACAATGTAATTATGAATTACATTGTAGCTATCTTGGGGTTTATTTTACAGGTAAGTATTTAGTTTTAAATAGGAATAATTTATTAAAGTATAGTGTAGTGTTAGGTGTAATTGTAACTTAGGTTAGTTTTTATTTTACAGGTAAATTTCTCTTTATTTTAGCTAGGTAAGCTATTAAATAGTTAATAACTATTTAATAGCTATTGTACCTAGTTAAAATAAATTGAAATTTGCCTGTAAAATAAAAATAAATCCTAAGATAGCTACAATATAATTATTATTTATATTGAAGCTATATTAGGGTTTATTTTAATGATAAGTATTTAGTTTTAAATAGGATTCATTTAGGCCTAGATTTGGAGTTTGGCGGTATCCGATCAGCCAATAGAATGCGAGCTCAATCTGATTGGCTGATTGGATCAGCCAATCGGATTGAACTTGATTCTGATTGGCTGATTCCATCAGCCAATCAGAATATTCCTACCTTAATTCCGATTGGCTGATAGAATCCTATCAGCCAATCGGAATTCGAGGGACGCCATCTTGGATGACGTCCCTTAAAGGAACCGTCATTCGTCGGGAGACGCCGGAAGAAGAGGATGGATCCGCGTCGGCTGATTCAAGATGGACCCGCTCCGCACCGGATGGAAGAAGATCGAAGATGCCGCTTGGAGAAGATGTTTGCCGGTCCGGATGTCCTCTTCTTGCCGGATAGGAGGAAGACTTTGGACCCTCTTCTGGACCTCTTCAGCACCGGATGCCAGGACGGATCGGTGATACCTGGATGGTGAAGACAAGGTAGGAAGATCTTCAGGGGCTTAGTGTTAGTGTTAGGTTTATTTAAGGGGGGTTTGGGTTAGATTAGGGGTATGTGGGTGGTGGGTTGTAATGTTGGGGGGGGGGTATTGTATGTTTTTTTTTACCTGCAAAAGAGCTGAACTTCTTGGGGCATGCCCCGCAAAGGGCCCTGTTCAGGGCTGGTAAGGTAAAAGAGCTTTTACATTTATTAATTTAGAATAGGGTAGGGAATTTTTTATTTTGGGGGTCTTTGTTATTTTATTAGGGGGCTTAGAGTAGGTGTAATTAGTTTAAAATTGTTGTAATATTTTTCTTAGGTTTGTAAATATTTTTTTATTTTTTGTAACTTAGTTCTTTTTTATTTTTTGTACTTTAGTTAGTTTATGTAATTGTAGTTATTTGTAGCAATTGTATTTAATTTATTTATTGATAGTGTAGTGTTAGGTTAATTGTAGGTAATTGTAGGTATTTTATTTAATTAATTTATTGATAGGGTAGTGTTAGGTTTAATTATAACTTAGGTTAGGATTTATTTTACAGGTAATTATGTTATTATTTTAACTAGATAACTATTAAATAGTTCTTAACTATTTAATAGCTATTGTACCTGGTTAAAAAAATTACCAAGTTGCCTGTAAAATAAATATTAATCCTAAAATAGCTACAATGTAATTATAATTTATATTGTAGCTATATTAGGATTTATTTTACAGGTAAGTATTTAGCTTTAAAGAGGAATAATTTATTTAATAAGAGTTAATTAATTTCGTTAGATTTAAATTATATTTAACTTAGGGGGGTGTTAGTGTTATGGTTAGACTTAGCTTTAGGGGTTAATCCATTTATTATAGTAGCGGTGAGCTCCGGTTGTCAGATTAGGGGTTAATAATTGAAGTTAGGTGTCGGCGATGTTAGGGAGGGCAGATTAGGGGTTAATACTATTTATGATAGGGTTAGTGAGGCGGATTAGGGGTTAATAACTTTATTATAGTAGCGCTCAGGTCCGCTCGGCAGATTAGGGGTTAATTATTGTAAGTAGCTGGCGGCGACGTTGTGGGGGGCAGGTTAGGGGTTAATAAATATAATATAGGGGTCGGCGGTGTTAGGGGCAGCAGATTAGGGGTACATAAGTATAACGTAGGTGGCGGCGCTTTGCGGTCGGCAGATTAGGGGTTAATTATTGTAAGTAGCTGGCGGCGACGTTGTGGGGGGCAGGTTAGGGGTTAATAAATATAATACAGGGGTCGGCGGTGTTAGGGGCAGCAGATTAGGGGTACATAAGGATAACGTAGGTGGCGGTCGGCAGATTAGGGGTTAAAAAAAATTAATCGAGTGGCGGCGATGTGGGGGGACCTCGGTTTAGGGGTACATAGGTAGTTTATGGGTGTTAGTGTACTTTAGGGTACAGTAGTTAAGAGCTTTATGAACCGGCGTTAGCCCAGAAAGCTCTTAACTCCTGCTTTTTTCCGGCGGCTGGAGTTTTGTCGTTAGAGCTCTAACGCTCACTTCAGAAACGACTCTAAATACCGGCGTTAGAAAGATCCCATTGAAAAGATAGGATACGCAAATGGCGTAGGGGGATCTGCGGTATGGAAAAGTCGCGGCTGAAAAGTGAGCGTTAGACCCTTTAATCACTGACTCCAAATACCGGCGGTAGCCTAAAACCAGCGTTAGGAGCCTCTAACGCTGGTTTTCACGGCTAACGCCAAACTCTAAATCTAGCCGTTAGTTAATAATAGAAATATTATTTAGATTTATTTAATTAATATTTAAGTTAGGGGGGTGTTAGGGTTAGTGTTAGACTTAGGTTTAGGGGTTAATAATTTTATTACAGTGGCGGCGGTGTGGGGGGGGCAGGATAGGGGTTAATAAATGTATTATAGGTGGCGACGGTGTAGGGGGGGCAAATTAGGGGTTAATAACTTTATTATAGAGGGTGGCGGTATAGGGGGGGCAGGATAGGGGTTACTAGGTATAATGAAGTTTGCGGCGGTGTCCGGGAGCGGCGGTTTAGGGGTTAATATGTATAGAGTAGCTTGCGGTGGGCTCCGGGAGCGGCGGTTTAGGGGTTAATATGTACAGAGTAGCTTGCGGTGGGCTCCGGGAGCGGCAGTTTAGGGGGTAATATATTTATTTAGTTGCGGCGGTGTAGGGGGGGCAGATTAGGGGTGTTTAGACTCGGGGAACATGTTAGGGTGTTAGGTGCAGACATTTCCCATAGGAATCAATGGGATGTCTAGCAGCAGCGAACTTGTACTTTCGCTATGGTCAGACTCCCATTGATTCCTATGGGATCCGCCGCCTCCAGGGCAGCGGATTGAAAACCAGGTACGCTGGGCCGGAAAAGTGCCGAGCGTACCTGCTAGTCATTTGATAACTAGCAAAAGTAGTCAGATTGTGCCGCACTTGTGTGCGGAACATCTGGAGTGACGTAAGAATCGATCTGTGTCGGACTGAGTCCGGCGGATCGAAGTTTACATCACAAAATTCTACTTTTGCCGGTCTCTAGCCTTTGATAACTAAGGCAAATCAGCCTCGCCACAAATACGCTGCGGAATTCCAGCGTATTTGAGGTTGACGGCTTGATAACTACCCCCCTATACGTTTTGTCCCAGATTACAAGAGGAGTGCTAATTAATGCTCCTACTCGAGCGTTAACTACGCTAGAAGTGTGGCTTTTTGAGCTTGTCGGGTTGCACTGGTATTTTGTGTTAAAAGTAAACTGTTTGCAGTCGAGTGCCAAAATCCAAACTTAAAATATCACGTCAGTGTTCACCTATTCCCCCATAGAAGTCAATGAGGCAAAAAAAGTGGAAAAATCCTAACACCCAACTCACACGTAAATCAAATCGCATATTCTCATGTGCACTAACCCGACATAAAAATATGAGTGTTTCACATTCCAATGTTCTTCACATACAAGAATATGTTCAATAAATACATATTTCTATATATTAGGTACAATATATATTTATATCTATCTATCTATCTATCTATCATCTATCCATCTATCTATCCAGTATATATATATATATATATATATATATATATATTTATATATATGAATATCTATTTAAAAACACTTTAATGTTAAGCATTTGGTTGGGTTTACCTGCAATATCCAAAAGAAAATCTTTATTCTGCCAATTCCTTCTTGTCCTCATTATGTTCATCGAATCCATGTGTTCTACCTTGTTTATAACAATAACGGTGGCCCGCATATGCATTACGGCCTGTCCGGGACCCACGGTTGCGCAAATGTCATTGTGCAGCTTTGGAGTCTGCTTCACGCATCATCAATCCTGCACCAGATGCAGAGGAAGAGGCCCCTGACATCTTGGTGTGAGTGGCTCATCAGAGAGCTGAAGAGGGATCAAGACAAACTTGGAGGAGTGCTCAGAGTTGCAACCAGGGCCGGTGCTAGACTATGTTGCGCCCTAGGCAAGATCAGCTTCCTGCGCCCCACCCCCACCAAAAAAATATAAATTAAAGCAACAAAACATGAAATTGCTCAATTTCTTATAATTTCCTAGAATAATAAGATTCCAAAAGCGCCAATATTAAAGGCAAAATATAAATTAACCAAATAAAAATTAACTGTATTAACCAAATATAAATTAATTGTATTAACCAAATATAAATTAATTGTATTAAACAAATATAACTTAACTGTAATAACAAAATATAAATCAACTGTAATATTTGTCTTACAGTCAAACAGAGAAACAAACAAAAAAAGAGACAGAGTTGTCACATAAAAGTTTCAATTTCAGACACATCAAAATCTCACTCTGCGTGCCTTTTCCTTTGAAAATATTGTCACCATTTTAACCACATCAAGTGCTGATGCCTGGGTATGTTCAATTGATGTGGTTGCCAAGCCAACTAGTCTCTTTTCCAACATTGTTTATAAGTTTGAGCTTTGAGAAACTAAGTTCACCACTTGCCACTGATACGGAAAGTGTGAGAAGGATCCTCAGAGCAACAGAAACGTTAGGCACGTTATCCAGAAGTTTATTTTGTAGTATGAAGAGAAGTGGTGGCATAGACTTTGGAGGTCTTCGAGCTATTGCTGATCTTCAGCATAAATATCTTTGTTTCCATTATGCATCAATGACTTTTCCAAATGCTTGCAATCCTTAACCCCTTAAGGACCAGGCCATTTTTCAATTTCTTACCCTTAAGGACCAGGGCTATTTTTACATATCTGCTGTGTTTGTGTTTAGCTGTAATTTTCCTCTTACTCATTTACTGTACCCACACATATTATATACCATTTTTTTTCTCACCATTAAATTGACTTTTTAAAGATACCATTACTTTCATCATATCTTATAATTTACTATAACATTTTTTTATAAAATATGATTAAAAAAACACACTTTTTCTAACTTTGACCCCCAAAATCTGTTACATATCAACAACCACCAAAAAACAACCATGCTATATAGTTTCTAAATTTTGTCCTGAGTTTAGAAATACCCAATGTTTACATGTTCTTTGTTTTTTTTTCCAAGTTATAGGGCAATAAATACAAGTAGCACTTTGCTATTTCCAAACCTTTTTTTTTTTCAAAATTAGCGAAAGTTACGTTATAACACATATCTGTCAGGAATCCCTGAATATCCCTTTACATGTATATATATATTTTTTTAATAGACAACCCAAAGTATTGATCTAGGCCCATTTTGGTATATTTCATGACACCATTTCACCGCCAAATGTAATCAAATAGAAAAAATCGCTAACTTTTTCACAAACTTTAGGTTTCTCAATTCTCACTGAAATTATTTACAAACAGCTTGTGCAATTATGGCACAGATATTTGTAAATGCTTCTCTGGGATCCCCTTTCATCAGAAATAGCAGACATATATGGCTTTGGCGTTGCTTTTTGGTAATTAGAAGGCCGCTAAATGCCGCTGTGCACCACACTTTTATTATGCCCAGCAGTGAAGGGGTTAATTAGGTAGCTTGTAGGGTTAATTTTAACTTAAGTGTAGTGTAGTAGACAACCCAAAGTATTGATCTAGGCCCATTTCTTCTACAAGATACGACGAGTTCACAGATTCATCCTTACTTGTGGGATATTATCCTCCTGCTAACAGGAAGTGGCAAAGAGCACCACAGCAGAGCTGTACATATAGCTCCTCCCTTCCCTCCACCCCCAGTCATTCTCTTTGCCTATGCTAGTAATAGGAAGAGGTAAAGTGAAAGACATTGTGTTGTCATTCCTAAGAACTCACGGTTGGAAAGTGAATATAGAAAAGAGTTCACTAGTTCCACAAACAAGAGTTCCATTCTTGGGAACTCTGATAGACATGAAAATATTTCTGACGGAGGTCAGAAAATCAAAAATTCTAAATACTTGCCGAGCACTTCAGTCCATTCCTCGGCCATCAGTGGCTCAGTGTATGGAGGTCATTGGATTAATGGTAGCGGCAATGGACATCATTCGTTTGCTCGCTTTCATCTCAGACCACTGCAGCTGTGCATGCCCAGACAGTGGAAAGGGGATTATGCAAATTTATCTCCTCAGATAAATCTGGATCAAGAGACCAGAGACCCTCTTCTTTGGTGGTTGTCACTGGATCATCTGTCCCAGGGAATGTGCTTCCTCAGGCCATCATGGGTAATAGTGACAACGGACACCAGCCTCTTGGGCTGGGGTGCAGTCTGGAATTCCCTGAAGGCTCAGGGTGTTTGGACTCAGGTGGATTCTCTACTTGCAATCAATATTCTGGAACTGAGAGCAATATTCAACGTGCTTCAGGCGTGGCCTCAGTTGGCTTTGTCCAAATTCATAAGATTCCAGTCGGACAATATCACGATTGTAGCATATATCAATCATCAAGGGGGAACAAGGAGTTCTCTAGCGATGATAGAGGTTTCAAAGATAATCCGATGGGCGGAGGCTCACTCTTGCCATCTATCAGCAATCTATATCCCAGGAGTAGAGAACTGGGAAGCGGATTTTCTAAGTCGTCAGACTTTTCATCTGGGGGAGTGGGAACTCCATCCGGGGGTGTTTGCATCATTGATTCATCAATGGGGCAGACCGGAATTGGATCTGATGGCATCTCGACAGAATGCCAAGCTTCCACGTTACGGGTCCAGGTCAAGGGATCCCCAGGCTGTACTGATATATGCTCTAGCAGTGCTTTGGTCGTTCAACCTGGCTTATGTGTTTCCACCATTTCCCCTCCTGCCTCGTGTGATTGCAAGAATCAAACAGGAGATAGCTTCAGTGATACTAATAGCACCTGCGTGGCCATGCAGGACTTGGTATGCGGATCTGGTGGACATGTCCTCTCTGCCACCGTGGAAACTTCCTTTGAGACAGGACCTTCTCATTCAAGGTCCGTTACAACATCCAAATCTAAATTCTCTGCAGCTGACTGTCTGGAGATTGAACGCTTGATTTTATCTAAGCGGGGATTCTCTGAGTCGGTCATTGATACTTTGATTCAGGCACGCAAGCCTGTCACTAGAAAGATTTACCATAAGATATGGCGTAAATATCTTTATTGGTGCGAATCCAAGGGCTACTCATGGAGTAGGGTTAGGATTCCTAGGATTTTGTCCTTTCTCCAAGAAGGATTGGAGAAGGGATTATCAGCTAGTTCCTTAAAGGGACAAATTTCTGCTTTGTCTAACTTACTACACAAGCGTCTGGCAAATGTTCCAGACGTTCAGTCTTTTTGTCATGCTTTAATCAGAAACAAGCCTGTGTTTAAACCTATTGCTCCGCCATGGAGTTTGAATTTAGTTCTCAATGTTCTGCAAGGGGTTCCATTTGAACCCATGCATTCCATAGATATTAAGCTGTTATCTTGGAAAGTTTTGTTTTTGGTTGCTATCTCTTCTGCTCAAAGAGTTTCTGAGCTTTCTGCGTTACAATGTGATTCGCCTTATCTTATATTCCATTCTGATAAGGTGGTTTTGCGTACTAAACCTGGATTCCTTCCTAAGGTTGTTTCAAATAAGAATATTAATCAGGAAATTGTTGTTCCTTCCTTGTGTACTAATCCTTCTTCTAAGAAGGAATGTCTGTTACACCAGTGTTTTTTAACCAGTGTGCCGTGGCACACTAGTGTGCCGTGAGAGATCCTCAGGTGTGCCACGGCAGACTGACAAAAGTGTGACATATTTTTTAAATATTGCTTGTTTTTTACTCTGGGCCATTTTTTTATTTTGAGTGAGATGATGACTGAGGGTTACTGTGCAGTGGCAGCTCGCCTCGCCGACCCGTGTTCACACTTGGAAGGAACCCCCACAACACGTGCCTAGTGCCCGCTCTAAACGCAGCACCATGCAACACTTCAATCCCCCATGCATGCTGGCGCAGCTTTGCTCCTCCTCCTCCAGAACAGTATACCATGCTCCACATATAATCTTGTGCTCCACTTTTCCCAGTTTGCGGGGGGGGGGGACAGCTTTTCCCAGTGCGGGGATGTCCCTCTTTCAAATTTTGAAATATTGGGAGGTATGTGACAGGCTCATCAGGCAGACAGGCAGGCATCATTTACAACCATGACATATTGACATTCATTCACAGACAATCATTATGATTATACGTGACATATTGACATTCATTCACAAACAGTTTGTAGGAGGCATGGCATGACAGCACAGTACGTGTGTGTGTGTGTGTTTGTGTGTGTGTATGTATGTATGTGTATATATATATATATATATATATATATATATATATATATATATATATATAGTAAAGCAGCAATGAATCCCACGGATGGACTCCGTGTTGTAGCCAGGATCCAAAAAAGCAGGCACACAGGATTTTTCATAAACACTCCGGTTTATTGGCAGTATTATTTACCAAACGTTTCAGCTCAAGCACGAGCCTTTGTCAATGGTGTACAAAACCAAAATGTGAAGAATTAAACAAAACCGCACCTTAAATACCCACCCAGCCCAAGTGACAAACCAATCAGAAAGAGTATCCGCCGCACACCCACTTCACACAAACTTCAAAATTTTGCCGGTTCAACGTAGGCGTGGCGTGATGTCATCACGTCACCGCCGTCCCAGGGAGAAACCAAGGGAACATGCGTAACCATAGAAACAACGCATAAACAATGATGTGGTGCGGATGCGCAAGCGGATAAAAATCCGACAGGAAGCAAATTAAAAGTCGATCAGTGAATGATCACAATAACCCTATCTAGAAATAAAGTAATAGAAAAGGTATCTATCTATATGCATCATAGAACCAAACCTTATACATAGCTTGTAAAGCAAAAAAAACGCTACAACAACCATAGTATAAATAACAATTGACACAGCCCTCTATACCCATGGTATCAAGGCATGTGGGGAGGTAGCTAAAGAGGGCGAAAAAAAATCTAAAGCCCACTATTTTATTACAATAGGTACACAATGCATCACACCTAAGGAGTAGGTAGAAATAGAGTCCTGGATGACTCCCAGTAGTACACAACTCATCTATGTTTGTACCAGCAGCCAAAGTCTATGTTGACATTCAGTCCTCGAGGAGCAACTGTGTCCAATGTTAAGATCCAACGGGATTCCATTCTAAGTAGTGCTAATCCTCTATCACCACCACGTCTGTTGTAAGGCACATGGTCAATCAGCATCACTCGTAACGAGGAAACAGAATGTCCTGCAGTTGCAAAATGTCATGCAACCGGTTGTTCCGATCGTCCTTTGTCAATCGCCTGACGAATTGCCGTTTTATGGTTGGCCAAACGTTCCTTGAACGGTGTCACCGTTTTGCCTATGTAAAATTTAGAACATGGGAAATAATGGCGTAAACCACATATTCCGATGTGCAAGAGAGTCTGTGCTTTATTTTATACCTCTTGTTATTATGGGGATGTTGAAAAGAAGTCCCAGCAATAAGATTATTGCAAGTGACGCAATTGCCACACTTATAGCATCCTGGTTTCCCTCTTGTAAGCCATGTCTGTTTCTCGTAACAATGTATAGGATCACTGAGTACCAGTAGATCTCTAAGGTTACTTGCTCGTTTGTATACCACCCGGGGTACCGGAGCATCCACAAAAGGTAGACTAGTGTCCTTGGAGAGCATCATCCAGTGTTTCTTAATCACATTCTGGAGCATCCCAGATCCCGGAGTGTAGGTGGTTATAAAGTTCATCCGTTTGGGTTGTTCCGTCGCTATCCGTTTCTGGATAGTATCATTCTGGGTGAGTTTTCTTGCTTCACTTTTTTGTTGATCTATTAGCATTGGTGGGTATCCTCTGCTCAAAAACTTTTTGGACATTTCTTCGAGTTGTCTTTCTTTTCAGGAGTCATCCGTGTTGTTCCGGACGACCCGCAGGAGCTGGAAAGAGCTGACACCATCTTTCTGAAATCTAGGGTGGAAACTCTGATAATGAAGTATAGAGTTTTTGTCTGTGGGTTTTTTAAACAAGGTGGTGTGTAGTTTATCACCATTGGATGTTTCTACCCTAAAGATTTCCAGGTCAAGAAAGTGAATCTGATCGTTATTATGTTCCATTTTGAATCTGATCGTTGAGTCAAGAGTATTCAACCCTTCGACCCATTCAATGAGATTTTCAGGCGTATCACCCCAAATCAGAAAGACATTGTCTATGTATCTGCGGTACATTCTAATGGGGTTCTGTCTGGAGAAAATGTTATATTTTTCATACATTGCCATATAAATGTTGGCATACGATGGGGCCATATTCGACCCCATCGCAGTGCCCATAATTTGTAAGAAATACTCATTTTCAAATCGAAAATAATTTTTCTCCAGGCAGAACTCCATCAGATGCAGCAGGAATTCCACAGGTGGACCAGTGTATAGTGGGTTGTCAGTCAGGATCTGTCGCACCATGTTGAATCACCGTGGCACCACCCTTATCCGCTGGCCTTATGACTATGTCTCTGTCAGTAGACAGAGACTTAATTGCCCGTCTTTCAGCACTTGTAATATTGTCTCTTGGCAGAGGCATATCCTTGTGTAATTCAGTAAGGGTGGTTGTACAGATATGATGGAATGTTTTTATCGAATAGTGTGTATTAATCGGTTCAAAGGTGCTACTTGCTTTAAATTGTTTTGGAGTCTGATCCCCTTTATCTTTAAAGAAGTCTTTAAGCTTCAACTGCCGTTGAAACCTACCCATATCTACCATCAGATCAAACATTCCATCATATCTGTACAACCACCCTTACTGAATTACACAAGGATATGCCTCTGCCAAGAGACAATATTACAAGTGCTGAAAGACGGGCAATTAAGTCTCTGTCTACTGACAGAGACATAGTCATAAGGCCAGCGGATAAGGGTGGTGCCACGGTGATTCTTGATTATGTACAGTATAGAGGTGAGGCTCATAAACAACTCCATGATCCTAATACCTATCGCCAATTACAATCAAATCCGACTAAACCATTTAAAAGAGAGATTGATGAATTTCTGGGCATGGCATATCAAGCTGGGGTAATTGATGATGATGTATTGGGGTTTCTTTCAGTTGATTATCCCATCTGCCCAATACTATATTTACTACCCAAGATCCATAAGTCCCTTAAAGATCCCCCTGGCAGACCTATTGTGTCTGCCAGAGGGTCATTGATGCAGCCTCTAGCAGAATTTATTGATTTTTTCTTACAACCAGTGGTACAAAATACTCAGTCCCACCTCAAAGATTCCTCTGAACTTATTAAACTACTGAAAGATTTTGACAATCTAGCCCCTACTGATATTCTAGTCACTATGGACGTAGTGAGTTTATACACGGTGATACCCCATGGGCATGGTATCAACATGGTGGGACAGATCCTGACTGACAACCCACTATACACTGGTCCACCTGTGGAATTCCTGCTGCATCTGATGGAGTTCTGCCTGGAGAAAAATTATTTTCGATTTGAAAATGAGTATTTCTTACAAATTATGGGCACTGCGATGGGGTCGAATATGGCCCCATCGTATGCCAACATTTATATGGCAATGTATGAAAAATATAACATTTTCTCCAGACAGAACCCCATTAGAATGTACCGCAGATACATAGACAATGTCTTTCTGATTTGGGGTGATACCCCTGAAAATCTCATTGAATGGGTCGAAGGGTTGAATACTCTTGACTCAACGATCAGATTCAAAATGGAACATAATAACGATCAGATTCACTTTCTTGACCTGGAAATCTTTAGGGTAGAAACATCCAATGGTGATAAACTACACACCACCTTGTTTAAAAAACCCACAGACAAAAACTCTATACTTCATTATCAGAGTTTCCACCCTAGATTTCAGAAAGATGGTGTCAGCTCTTCCCAGCTCCTGCGGGTCGTCCGGAACAACACGGATGACTCCCGAAAAGAAAGACAACTCGAAGAAATGTCCAAAAAGTTTTTGAGCAGAGGATACCCACCAATGCTAATAGATCAACAAAAAAGTGAAGCAAGAAAACTCACCCAGAATGATACTATCCAGAAACGGATAGCGACGGAACAACCCAAACGGATGAACTTTATAACCACCTACACTCCGGGATCTGGGATGCTCCAGAATGTGATTAAGAAACACTGGATGATGCTCTCCAAGGACACTAGTCTACCTTTTGTGGATGCTCCGGTACCCCGGGTGGTATACAAACGAGCAAGTAACCTTAGAGATCTACTGGTACTCAGTGATCCTATACATTGTTATGAGAAACAGACATGGCTTACAAGAGGGAAACCAGGATGCTATAAGTGTTGCAATTGCGTCACTTGCAATAATCTTATTGCTGGGACTTCTTTTCAACATCCCCATAATAACAAGTGGTATAAAATAAAGCACAGACTCTCTTGCACATCGGAATATGTGGTTTACGCCATTATTTGCCCATGTTCTAAATTTTACATAGGCAAAACGGTGACATCGTTCAAGGAACGTTTGGCCAACCATAAAACGGCAATTTGTCAGGCGATTGACAATGGACGATCGGAACAACCGGTTGCACGACATTTTGCAACTGCAGGACATTCTGTTTCCTCGTTACGAGTGATGCTGATTGACCATGTGCCTTACAACAGACGTGGTGGTGATAGAGGATTAGCACTACTTAGAATGGAATCCCGTTGGATCTTCACATTGGACACAGTTGCTCCTCGAGGACTGAATGTCAACATAGACTTTGGCTGCTGGTACAAACATAGATGAGTTGTGTACTACTGGGAGTCATCCAGGACTCTATTTCTACCTACTCCTTAGGTGTGATGCATTGTGTACCTATTGTAATAAAATAGTGGGCTTTAGATTTTTTTTCGCCCTCTTTAGCTACCTCCCCACATGCCTTGATACCATGGGTATAGAGGGCTGTGTCAATTGTTATTTATACTATGGGTTGTTGTAGCGTTTTTTTTGCTTTACAAGCTATGTATAAGGTTTGGTTCTATGATGCATATAGATAGATACCTTTTCTATTACTGTATTTCTAGATAGGGTTATTGTGATCATTCACTGATTGACTTTTAATTTGCTTCCTGTCGGATTTTTATCCGCTTGCGCATCCGCACCACATCATTGTTTATGCGTTGTTTCTATGGTTACGCATGTTCCCTTGGTTTCTCCCTGGGACGGCGGTGACGTGATGACGTCACGCCACACCTACGTTGAACCGGCAAAATTTTGAAGTTTGTGTGAAGTGGGTGTGCGGCGGATACTCTTTCTGATTGGTTTGTCACTTGGGCTGGGTGGGTATTTAAGGTGCGGTTTTGTTTAATTCTTCACATTTTGGTTTTGTACACCATTGACAAAGGCTCGTGCTTGAGCTGAAACGTTTGGTAAATAATACTGCCAATAAACCGGAGTGTTTATGAAAAATCCTGTGTGCCTGCTTTTTTGGATCCTGGCTACAACACGGAGTCCGTCCGTGGGATTCATTGCTGCTTTACTGTTTGTTTCTCCCTAGTGAGAGCACCAGGTAGTTGACTGATTTGTGAGTGCCGTACACTTTTGCAACTTTTTATATATATATATATATATATATATATATATATATATATATATATATATATATATTCTGTCGCAGGATTTTTAAATGTAAAAAAGTGTGCCACGGCAAAAAAAAGGTTGAAAATAACTGTGTTACACAACTTGGACGTGGTTCGTGCCTTGAAGTTTTACTTACAAGCGACCAAGGATTTCCGTCAAACATCTTCTCTATTCATTGTTTATTCTGGAAAGCGTAGGGGTCTGAAAGCTATGGCTACCTCTCTTTCTTTTTGGCTGAAAAGCATCATCCGTCTAGCATACGAGACTGCTGGACAGCAACCTCCTGAAAAAAATACGGCTCATTCTACTAGAGCTGTGGCTTCCACATGGGCTTTTAAAAACGATGCTTCTGTTGAACAGATTTGTAAAGCTGCGACTTGGTCCTCCCTTCATACTTTTTCCAAATTTTCCAAATTTGATACTTTTGCTTCTTCTGAGGCTATTTTTGGGAGAAAGGTTCTTCAAGCAGTGGTGCCTTCCGTTTAGGTATCTGTCTTGTCCCTCCCATTCATCCGTGTCCTGTTACTTTGGTATTGTATTCCACAAGTAAGGATGAATCCGTGGACTCGTCGTATCTTGTAGAAGAAAAGGAAATTTATGCTTACCTGATAAATTGATTTCTTCTACGATACGACGAGTCCACGGCCCGCCCTGTCCTTTTTAAGACAGAATTTATTTTATTTTTCAAAACTTCAGTCACCTCTGCACCTTTTAGCTTTTCCTTTCTCTTCCTATACCTTCGGTCGAATGACTGGGGGTGGAGGGAAGGGAGGAGCTATATATACAGCTCTGCTGTGGTGCTCTTTGCCACTTACTGTTAGCAGGAGGATAATATCCCACAAGTAAGGATGAATCCGTGGATTTGTCGTATCGTAGAAGAAATCAATTTATCAGGTAAGCATAAATTTCCTTTTTGGTATATTTCATGCCACCATTTCACCGCCAAATGCGATCAAATATTTATTTTTTCACTTTTTCACTAACTTTAGGTTTTTCACTGAAATTATTTACAAACAGCTTGTGCAATTATGGCACAGATGGTTGCAAATGCTTCTTTGGGATCCCCTTTGTTCAGAAATAGCAGACATATATGGCTTTGGCATTGCTTTTTGGTAATTAGAAGGCCGCTAAATGCAGCTGCGCACCACACTTGTATTATGCCCAGCAGTGACGGGGTCAATTAGGTAGGTTGTAGGGAAATTGAAGGGTTTATTTTTAGCCTCCCACCTGACACATCCCACCCCTTGATCCCTCCCTGACCACTCTCAAACAGCTTTCTTCCCTCCCCCACTTCACTATTGTCACCGCCATCTTTAGTACTGGCAGAATGTCTGCCAGTATAAAAATAAAAAGTTTTATTTTTAGTTTTTATTTAAATATTATGTATTTTCTGCAGTGTAGGATTCCCCCTTACCACCCAACCGCCCTGAGCCCCCCCCCCAAAGAGCTCTCTAACCCTCCCCTACTATCTTTTTGCCACCATTTTGGGTACTGGCAGCTGTCTGCCAGTACCCACTTTGCAAACAAATTTGGGGGTTTTAAAAATATACCCCACTTTTTCTGTAGTTTAGCTGCCCCCCTCAATACCCATCCCCAACCATCTTCCAGATCCCTTTCCAAATATTATTACCACCACCTCCCACCACCCTCTTCCACCACCCTTTTCCAAAGTTTTACAAGATCTCAGGCGCGCGCAGATGCCCCCGCCTCCCGTGCTCGTTACTGTGGAAGTGATTTCCCACTGCTGACCTCCCACCTCCTTGCAATGGCTTCCACCCACCAACGATCGGCACCATCGCTGGCCGATGCAGAGAGGGCCACAGAGTGGCTCTCTCTGCATCGGTGTGCCAAAAAGGTATTGCAGTGATGCCTCAATATCGAGGCATCACGGCAATACCTTGAAAGTGGCTGGAAGCAATCAGGATCGCTTCCAGCCGCTTTAAACCCCTAACGACGTACAGGGTACGTCGTTGGTCTTTTACGACCAGTTTGGGTATGACGTACCCTGTACGACGTGTGTCATTAAGGGATTAAGTAAATCTTCAGTTGATTTTTTCTTTATACTGTATATTTCATATAGGAAGCCAAATAGACAATTGTATTGGTTTAGCTGTTGGAATCGCTCTTCAATAGATTGTATGTCCATGTCTAAAACAGCATAGTAAAAACCTGTTTCTAATTTCTGTTTTGGGTCTTGTGGTGCCACTTCTAGGGCCTCATATTCAAACTGACGTTTCTTTCTCCTGTTTTGAACTTGATATTCTGTCTCAAAGATTGGTAGTATCTGTTTCTCCTTTGTAATCTCAGTAGCATCTGCCAAAACTTGTTGAAAACCCTCATCACACCTGCAGGTTATGAGATCATTCTTAGGCCTCTAGTTATTAAGCTCCGTACTTACCTGCATTCGCCGGCCTCAATATGCCCGCCTGAGTTCGCCTAACCTCGCTGCCGCGGACCTGAATACACTCGACAAATTTATCAATAAAGCTGTCAAAAAGCCGCGCATCAAGTACGGAGCAATGAGCAGCGGACTGTGTTATTTATCAGTCATCGATCTCGCTGCTCTTCGGCCTTTTCCCAGCTTTATTGATACCCCTGTAACTAAGCACCCACACTAAACTATACTGTTATACCCCCTATACCGCCACCCCCGGAGACCCCCACAACTAAATAAAGATTTTAACCCCTAAACCGCCACTCCCGGACCCCACCGCACCTACATAAACTTATTAACCCCTAAACCGCCGCTCCCGGACCCCGCCACACCTACATAAACTTATTAACCCCTAAACCGCCACCCTCGGAGCCCCCCGCAACTAAATAAAGATTTTAACCCCTAAACCGCCACTCCTGGACCCCGCCGCAACTAAATTAAATGTTTAACCCCTAAACCGTCGCTCCCGGACTCCGCCGCCACCTATATTAAACTTATTAACCCCTATCCTGCCCCCCCTATACTGCCGCCACCTACATTAAACTCATTAACCCCTAAACCGCCGCTCCCGGACACCGCCACAACTAAATTAAATGTTTAACCCCTAAACTGCCGCTCCCAGACCCCGCCGCCACCTATATTAAACTTATTAACCCCTATCCTGCCCCCCCCTATACCGCTGCCATCTAAGTCTAACACTAACATCCTGCCCCCCTAACTTAAATATTATTTTAATAAATCTAATTACATATTACTATTATTAACTAAATTATTCCTATTTAAAACTAAATACTTACCTGTAAAATAAACCCTAAGATAGCTACAATATAACTAATAATTATATTGTAGCTATTTTAGGATTTATTTTTATTTTACAGGCAACTTTGTATTTATTTTAACTAGGTACAATAGTTATTAAATAGTTATTAACTATTTAATAACTACCTAGCTAAAATAAATACAAAATTACCAGCCAATTGGATTGACCTCGCATTCTATTGGCTGTTCCGATTAGCCAATAGAATGCGAGGTCAATCCGATTGGCTGATTGGATCAGCCAATCGGATTGAACTTCAATCTGATCGGCTGGATTGAAGATGGCTCCGCTCCACTCCGGTTGATTGAAGATAGAAGATGCCGCTTGGATGAAGACTTCGGCCGGATGGAGGACCTCTTATGCCTCGATCGGATGAAGACTTCTGCCGGCTGGAGGACCACATCGCCCGGATTGGATGAAGACTTCGGCCCAGCTGGGTGAAGACGGCTCAAGGTAGGGTGATCTTCAGGGGGTTAGTGTTAGGTTTTTTTAAGGGGGGTTTGGATGGGTTTTAGAGTAGGGGTATGTGGGTGGTGGGTTGTAATGTTGGGGGGGTATTGTATTTCTTTTTTTACAGGTAAAAGAGCTGATTACTTTGGGGCAATGCCCCGCAAAAAGCCCTTTTAAGGGCTGGTAAAAGAGCTGATTACTTTGGGGCAATGCCCCGCAAAAAGCCCTTTTAAGGGCTATTTGTAATTTAGTTTAGGGTAGGGAATAGTATTATTTTGAGGGGCTTTTTTATTTTATTAGGAGGCTTAGATTAAGTGTAATTAGTTTAAACATCTTGTAATTTTTTTTATTTTCTGTAATTTAGTGTTTGTTTGTTTTTGTACTATAGTTTAGTTTATTTAATTGTATTTAATTTTAGGTAATTGTAGTTAATTTATTTAATTAATTTAATGATAGTGTAGTGTTAGGTGTAATTGTAACTTAGGTTAGGATTTATTTTACAGGTAATTTTGTATTAATTTTAGCTAGGTAGTTATTAAATAGTTATTAACTATTTAATAACTATTGTACCTAGTTAAAATAAATACAAAGTTGCCTGTAAAATAAAAATAAATCCTAAAATAGCTACAATATAATTATTAGTTATATTGTAGCTATCCAAGGCCTAGATTTAGAGTTTGGCGGTAGCCGTCAAAACCAGCGTTAGAGGCTCCTAACACTGGTTTTTACCGCCCTCTGGTATTTGGAGTCAGTCAGGAAAGGGTCTAACGCTCACTTTGCAGCAGCGACTTTTCCATACCGCAGATCCCCCTACGCCATTTGCGTATCCTATCTTTTAAATGGGATCTTCCTAACGCCGGTATTTAGAATCGTGGCTGAAGTGAGCGTTAGAAATCTAACGACAAAACTCCAGCCGCAAAAAAAAGTCAGTAGTTAAGAGCTTTCTGGGCTAACGCCGGTTTATAAAGCTCTTAACTACTGTGCTCTAAAGTACACTAACACCCATAAACTACCTATGTACCCCTAAACCGAGGTCCCCCCACATCGGCGCCACTCTAATTAAATTTTTTAACCCCTAATCTGCCGCTCCGTACACTGCCGCCAGCTACGTTATCCCTATGTACCCCTAATCTGCTGCCCCTAACATCGCCGACCACTATGTTATATTTATTAACCCCTAATAATTACAAAATTACCTGTAAAATAAATCCTAACCTAAGTTACAATTAAACCTAACACTACACTATCAATAAATTAATTAAATACAATACCTACAATTATCTACAATTAAACCTAACACTACACTATCAATAAATTAATTAAATACAATACCTACAAATAAATACAATGAAATAAACTAACTAAAGTACAAAAAATAAAAAAGAACTAAGTTACAAAAAATAAAAAAATATTTACAAACATTAGAAAAATATTACAACAATTTTAAACTAATTACACCTACTCTAAGCCCCCTAATAAAATAACAAAGCCCCCCAAAATAAAAAATGCCCTACCCTATTCTAAATTAAAAAAGTTCAAAGCTCTTTTACCTTACCAGCCCTGAAAAGGGCCCTTTGCGGGGCATGCCCCAAAGAATTCAGCTCTTTTGTCTGAAAAAAAAAACATACAATTCCCCCCCCAACATTATAACCCACCACCCACATACCCCTAATCTAACCCAAACCCCCCTTAAATAAACCTAACACTAAGCCCCTGAAGATCTTCCTACCTTATCTTCACCACGCCGGGTTCACCGATCGATCCAGAAGAGCTCCTCCGATGTCTTGATCCAAGCCCAAGCGGGGGGCTGAAGATGTCCATGATCCAACTGAAGTCTTCATCCAAGCGGGAGCTGAAGAGGTCCATGATCCGGCTGAAGTCTTCTATCAAGCGGCATCTTCAATCTTCTTTCTTCCGGATCCATGTTCATCCCGCCGACGCGGAACATCCATCTTCACCGACGACTTCCCGACGAATGACGGTTCCTTTAAGGGACGTCATCCAAGATGGCGTCCCTCGAATTCCGATTGGCTGATAGGATTCTATCAGCCAATCGGAATTAAGGTAGGAAAATTCTGATTGGCTGATGGAATCAGCCAATCAGAATCAAGTTCAATCCGATTGGCTGATCCGATCAGCCAATCAGATTGAGCTCGCATTCTATTGGCTGTTCCGATCAGCCAATAGAATGCGAGCTCAATCTGATTGGCTGATCGGATCAGCCAATCGGATTGAACTTGATTCTGATTGGCTGATTCCATAAGCCAATCAGAATTTTCCTACCTTAATTCCGATTGGCTGATAGAATCCTATCAGCCAATCGGAATTCGAGGGACGCCATCTTGGATGACGTCCCTTAAAGGAACCGTCATTCGTCGGGAAGTCGTCAGTGAAGATGGATGTTCGGCGTCGGCGGGATGAACATGGATCCGGAAGAAAGAAGATTGAAGATGCCGCTTGATAGAAGACTTCAGCCGGATCATGGACCTCTTCAGCTCCCGCTTGGATGAAGACTTCAGTCGGATCATGGACATCTTCAGCCCCCCGCTTGGGCTTGGATCAAGACATCGGAGGAGCTCTTCTGGATCGATCGGTGAACCCGGCGTGGTGAAGATAAGGTAGGAAGATCTTCAGGGGCTTAGTGTTAGGTTTATTTAAGGGGGTTTTTGGTTAGATTAGGGGTATGTGGGTGGTGGGTTGTAATGTTGGGGGGGGTATTGTATGTTTTTTTTTACAGGCAAAAGAGCTGAATTTTTTGGGGCATGCCCCGCAAAGGGCCCTTTTCAGGGCTGGTAAGGTAAAAGAGCTTTGAACTTTTGTAATTTAGAATAGGGTAGGGCATTTTTTTATTTTGGGGGGCTTTGTTATTTTATTAGGGGGCTTAGAGTAGGTGTAATTAGTTTAAAATTGTTGTAATATTTTTCTAATGTTTGTAAATATTTTTTTATTTTTTGTAACTTAGTTCTTTTTTATTTTTTGTACTTTAGTTAGTTTATTTCATTGTATTTATTTGTAGGTATTGTATTTAATTAATTTATTGATAGTGTAGTGTTAGGTTTGATTGTAGGTAATTGTAGGTATTGTATTTAATTAATTTATTGATAGTGTTGTGTTAGGTTTAATTGTAACTTAGGTTAGGATTTATTTTACAGGTAATTTTGTAATTATTTTAACTAGGTAGCTATTAAATAGTTATTAACTATTTAATAGCTATTGTACCTGGTTAAAATAAATACAAAGTTGTCTGTAAAAGAAATATTAATCCTAAAATAGCTACAATATAATTATAATTTATATTGTAGCTATATTAGTGTTTATTTTACAGGTAAGTATTTAGCTTTAAATAGGAATAATTTATTTAATAAGAGTTAATTTATTTAGTTAGATTTAAATTATATTTAACTTAGGGGGGTGTTAGTGTTAGGTTTAGACTTAGCTTTAGGGGTTAATACATTTATTATAGTAGCGGCGAGCTCCGGTCGGCAGATTAGGGGTTAATAATTGAAGTTAGGTGTCAGCGATGTTAGGGAGAGCAGATTAGGGGTTAATACTATTTCTTATAGGGTTATTGAGGCGGGAGTGAGGCGGATTAGGGGTTAATAACTTTATTATAGTAGCAGTGAGATGCGGTAGGCAGATTAGGGGTTAATTATTGTAGGTAGCTGGCGGCGACGTTATGGGGGGCAGATTAGGGGTTAATAAATATAATATAGGGGTCGGCGGTGTTAGGGGCAGCAGATTAGGGGTACATAGCTATAATGTAGGTTGCGGTGGTGTACGGAGCGGCAGATTAGGGGTTAATAATAAAATGCAGGGGTCAGCGATAGCGGCGGCGGCAGAATAGGGGTTAATAAGTGTAAGGTTAGGGGTGTTTAGACTCGGGTACATGTTAGGGTGTTAGGTGCAGACTTAGGAAGTGTTTCCCTATAGGAAACAATGGGGCCGCGTTAGGAGCTGAACGCTGCTTTTTTGCAGGTGTTAGGGTTTTTTTCAGCTCAAACTGCCCCATTGTTTCCTATGGGGGAATCGTGCACGAGCACGTTTTTGAAGCTGGCCGCGTCCGTAAGCACCGCTGGTATCGAGAGTTGCAGTTGCAGTAAATATGCTCTACGCTCCTTTTTTGGAGCCTAACGCAACCCTTCTGTGAACTCTAAATACCAGCGGTATTTAAAAGGTGCGGCCAGAAAAAAGCACGCGTAGCTAACGCACCCCTTTGGCCGCAAAACTCTAAATCTAGGCGCAAGGGTTTATTTTACAGGTAAGTATTTAGTTTTAAATAGGAATAATTTAGTTAATAATAGTAATATGTATTTAGATTTATTAAAATAATATTTAAGTTAGTGTTAGTGTTAGACTTAGGGGTTAATAAGTTTAATATAGTGGCGGTGGTATAGGGGGGGCAGGATAGGGGGGAATAAGTTTAATATAGGTGGCGGCGGGGTCCGGGAGCGGCAGTTTAGGGGTTAAACATTTAATTTAGTTGCAGCGGTGTCCGGGAGCGGCGGTTTAGGGGTTAATGAGTTTAATGCAGGTGGCGGCGGTATAGGGGGGGCAGGATAGGGGTTAATACGTTTTATATAGGTGGCGGCGGGGTCCGAGAGCGGCGGTTTAGGGGTTAATGAGTTTAATGTAGGTGGTGGCGGTGTAGGGGGGCAGGATAGGGGTTAATATGTATAATGTAGGTGGCGGCGGGGTCCGTGAGTGGCGGTTTAGGGGTTAATACCTTTATTTAGTTGTGGCGGGGTCCGGGAGTGGCGGTTTAGGGGTTAATAAGTTTAATGTAGGTGGCGGCGGTGTAGGGGGGCAGATTAGGGGTGTTTAGACTCGGGGTACATGTTAGGTGCAGACATCTCCCATAGTAATCAATGGGATATCGGGCAGCAGCGAACATGAGCTTTCACTGCTGTCAGACTCCCATTGATTCATATGGGATCCGCCACCTCCAGGGCGGCGGATTGAAAACCAGGTACGCTGGGCCGGAAAAGTGCCGAGCGTACCTGCTAAGAATTTGATAAATTCCAAAAGTAGTCAGATTGTGCCGAACTTGCGTTCGGCACATCTGGAGTGACGTAAGAATCGATCTGTGTCGGACTGAGTCCGGCGGATTACGTCACTATATTCTACTTTTGCCGGTCTGTAGGGCTTCATAAATATGGCGAACCAACCTCGCCACAAATACGCTGTGGAATTCCAGCGTATTTGCGGTTGACGACTTGATAAATAGAGGCCTTAGTAACTTGCAATTGTCTTGTAGCTGAATTTAAATTAGCTTCCTTATTTTGTAGTAGCTTGCTTGTAAGATTGACTTCAAAAAGGTTGTACCATGTTACAAGGGACACTACAAACTTGAACCTACTAACTGCATCAGCAAGGGCCTTGGCTTCAATTCAAGAAATATTTCCAGATGGACCTGTTATGCTAGTATTATAAAAGATCTCTATCAAAGCATCATATATATTACGAAAATGATATCTCAGTGGTTTCAAAGCATCGATCTGACTCTCCCATCTTGTTTCACTCAATGGCTTAACAGTTATGCCTAAGTCTGATATATGGCTAATTAGAACTTGCCAATGCTTAGTCGATGTAGATAAATAATTATAGATCTGTTGAACCAACCTGAAGAAAGTAGTTGCTTCCAGACAACACCTAGCAGCATCATTGACTACCAAGTTTAAAGAATGTGCATTGCAGGGCACAAAAAAGGCACGTGGGTTTAAGTCCAGGATTCTCTTTTGTGCTCCATTTTTTTTGCCTTTTATGTTACTCCATACCCTTGACCACGCAGATTTTCAATTGGCAATCCCATTTGCTCCAGCTAGTCAAGAAGAGTGTCTGCTGTAAAGGCACCTGTAGTCTCCAGTAGTGGAATAAATCCCAAGAAATGTTCTCTTATGGTAATACTTTCAGATTCCTTATCTCATGGTTTGCTTACATCGACAAAATGTACAATCATTGTCATTTGCTCAATATGACTAACATCAGGTGTGCAGTCCAGAATAATTGAATAGTATTTGGCTGAGTTTGTACCTGTTATAATTTGCTGCTTTATAGCACTGGCTAGAAGCTGTATAAGCTCATTCTGAATATCTATTCCCAGGTAGTGAACCATTGTTTCTTGATCTTTAACCCTACGCAAATGTTCATTCATGATATGATCAAAAAGGGCTAGATATTCCATTGCCAGTACTATACAACTTGTCATTTGTACCACAGAATGACAAGTTTTGCAGGGCAAGAACTCTTACCAAAGCAATCAAGTGTTGCAAGACTTGTTGCCAATATTGTTCTTCTTGCCTAATTTTCTGCTGGTTAATAGCGTCAATTGTTTTTTCTTTAGATAAGTGAAATTCAAGTTCACGCCAGGCTTGATAGTTTTCCAAATGGTCAGTAATTCTCTCATGTGAATAAAGAATTACTCAAATGTTCTTCAAGTCTTTTGAACCGGTTTCTTGTAGGGATGATGCAACATTTCTTTTACTGAACAATTTACAGCAGAAACAAAAAAACACATCTTTTGAGGTTGAATATATCAACCATTGACGACACACTTCTTCACCACTTGCCAGTCTTCTCTTGTAGTGTACAGGAGAGAATCTTTTTTGTGCTGTTTTTTGAGTCTTTGGGAAAATCATGTGACACAACCTCCTGTGGTCCATGTTGAATTATAAACTGTCGTAGATCATCACTGAAAGAGTAGGGCCATTTGGCAGGGTCACTGTTATCCAAATCAGGCACAATATCGTCTTCTTTTAAAGACTTTGCAGTACTACTAGTCTCACTTTTATTGACATCTTCTTTTTCTTCTGTGTGCTTTCCAAAAACATTTCTAAATTCTGAAACCTCACTATGACTTGTAATAGGAGCATTCAGCTTCCCCAGTGGCAGGTTCTACAAGTGTACAGTCACATTCTTGTTCTTGATTTGCTTCTGTGTATGAAGGTATTTCAAGAAGATCCCCTCTTGCTTTGCTTGCTCCTTAGCTTGTTCTGCCTTTCGTTTGCGGTACTGGGCTTCAGAAGGTCGTTTTTTATCAGCCATTGCTAACTGGGGAAAAGAACAAAGAACATCTGGTTCTGTAAGGACAGCTCAGTTCTATGGCCCATCTGAGAAAATATAAAACTACTTATGTCTATAATGCTTTTCATACAGCCGAGCTGAGACTTACCCACAAATTATGATAATTTATGAACCTATGTCAGCCGTGTTTCAGGATAGGATACCCTCTTCCCTTTAAGTAGTGACTAAAATGTGTGCTCAATGTTGCATGCCCCTACAAATTAATTTTTAGGCTCCTCAGTAAAGATACATACACTGACACAACTATGCACAGACTTATACTCACATACACATATATCCACAGTTACACTCACACTTACATATGCACAGTTACACTCACACACTGCACATATGCAGAGTACACACACACATATGCACAGACCTTTACTCACACACAGAGATCTGCAGCTACACACATTTAGCCACCAATCAGCAAGTGCTACTCAGGTGCTGAACCAAAAATGGGAAGGCTCCTAAGCTTACATCCCTGCTTCTCAAATAAAGATACCAACAGAGCAAAGAAAACTGATGAGAGGAGTACATTTTCAATTTTCAACATAATATGAGCGGTAAGCCCGATGAGCACAAACCCTCGCAATATACAACTTATCGCTCAGGCGCAAATGTTTGCACTCCACACGTAATCTGTACCTAAATGGGTGGATGAGATGTGGTTTATGATATATATGGTGACAATGTAAGTACATTTAACATTTATATTTCTTTCATGTAATTGGCAAGAGTCCATGAGCTAGTGACGTATGGGATATACAATCCTACCAGGAGGGGCAAAGTTTCCCAAACCTCAAAATGCCTATAAATACACCCCTCACCACACCCACAATTCAGTTTTTACAAACTTTGCCTCCTATGCAGGTGGTGAAGTAAGTTTGTGCTAAGATTTCTACGTTGATATGCGCTTCTCAGCATTGTTGAAGCCCGATTCCTCTCAGAGTACAGCGAATGTCAGAGGGACGTGAAGGGAGTATCACTTATTGAATATGATGATTTCCCTAACGGGGGTCTTTTTCATAAGTTCTCTGTTATCGGTCGTAGAGATTCATCTCCTACCTCCCTTTTCAGATCGACGATATACTCTCAATTTACCATTACCTCTACTAATAACTGTTTTAGTACTGGTTTGTCTATCTGCTATATGTGGATGGGTGTCTTTTGGTAAGTATGTTTTTTATTACTTAAGACACCTCAGCTATGGTTTGGCACTTTATGCATTTATATAAAGTTCTAAATATATGTATTGTACTTATATTTGCCATGAGTCAGGTTCATGTATTTCCTTCTGCAGACTGTCAGTTTCATATTTGGGGAATATAAACATCTTTTAAATGAAATTTATTTCTTACCTGGGGTTTAGTCTTTTTTTCAATTGACTACTTCTTACAAATTGCAGGCGGTATTAGGCCCGCGGGTGCGACAAATGCTAAACTTTATTGCGTTATTTTTGGAGCGATATTGAGGTAACCATTCCTATTGACGTTCAGTCTAATAAACGTTTAAATGCTGTTTTTAAACCTCCTGTGGTTTCTCCAGGTTTTTTTTTTCCTATTTCTGATATGATTTCTAAGGAATGAAATAAGCCAGGTACTTCTTTTATTCCTTCTTCAAGGTTTAAAAATTGTATCCTTTGCCAGCAAAATCTATAGAGTTTTGGGAAAACATCCCCAAAGTTGATGGGGCTATTTCTACTCTTGCTAAACGTACCACTATTCCTATGGAAGATAGTACTTCCTTTAAGGATCCTTTAGATATGAAGCTTGAATCTTATCTAAGGAAGGCCTATTTATATTCAGGTAATCTTCTCAGACCTGCATTTTCTTTGGCTGATGTTGAGGCTGCATCAACTTTCTGGTTGGAGAATTTAGCGCAACAAGAATTGGATTCTGACATATCTAGCATTATTCGCTTACTGCAACATGCTAATCATTTTATTTGTGATGTCAGATCCATGTCTTTAGCTATATTAGCTAGAAGAGCTTTGTGGCTTAAATCTTGGAATGCTGATATGACATCTAAATCTAGATTACTATCTCTTTCTTTTCAAGGTAATAATTTATTTGGTTCTCAGTTGGATTCCATTATTTCAACTGTTACTGGGGGAAAGGGAGTTTTTTCTGCCTCAGGATAAAAAACCTAAGGGTAAATCTAAGGCTTCTAACCATTTTCGTTCCTTTCGTCAGAATAAGGAACAAAAACTCAATCCTCCCCCCAAGGAATCTGCCTCCAATTGGAAGCCTTCCTCAATTTGGAATAAATCCAAGCCTTTTAGGAAACCAAAGTCAGCCCCTAAGTCCGCATGAAGGTGCGGTCCTCATTCCAGCTCAGCTGGTAGGGGGCAGATTAAGGTTTTTCAAGGATATTTGCATAAATTCTGTTCAAAATCAATGGATTCAGAGCATTGTCTCTCAAGGGTATCAAATAGGATTCAGAGTAAGACCTCCTGTGAGAAGATTTTTTCTCTCACGTATCCCAGTAAATCCAGTAAAAGCTCAGGCTTTCCTGAAGTGTGTTTCAGACCTGGAGTCTTCAGGGGTAATCATGACAGTTCCTCTTCTGGAACAAGGTTTGGGGTTTTATTCGAATCTATTCATTGTCCCAAAGAAGGAAAATTTATTCAGACCAGTTCTGGATCTGAAAATTTTGAATCGTTATGTAAGAGTACCAGCTTTCAAGATGGTGACTATAAGGACCATTCTGCCTTTTGTTCAACGAGTACATTATATGTCCACAATAGACTTGCAGGATGCATACCTTCATATTCCGATTCATCCAGAACATTATCAGTTTCTGAGATTCTCTTTTCTAGACAAGCATTACCAATTTGTTGCTCTTCCATTTGGCCTAGCAACCGCTCCAAGAATCTTTTCAAAGGTTCTGGGTGTCCTACTCTCTGTAATCAGAGAACAGGGTATTGCAGTGTTTCCTTATTTGGACGTTATCTTGGTACTAGCTCAGTCTTTACGTACTGCAGAATCTCACACAAATCAACTAGTGTTGTTTCTTCGGAAACATGGTTGGAGGATCAATTTACCAAAAAGTTTCTTGATTCCTCAGACAAGGGTCACCTTTTTAGGCTTCCAGATAGATTCAGTGTCCATGTCTCTAACAGACAAGAGAAGTTTAAAATTGGTTGCAGCCTGCCGGCACCTTCAGTCTCAGTCATTCCCTTCAGTGGCTATGTGCATGGAAGTTTTAGGTCTCATGACTGCAGCATCGGACACGATCCCCTTTGCTCGTTTTCACATGAGACCTCTTCAGCTTTGTATGCTGAATCAATGGTGCAGGGATTATACAAAGATATCACAATTAATATCCTTAAATCCCAATGTACGACACTCTCTGACATGGTGAATAGATCACCATTGTTTAGTTCAAGGGGCTTCTTTTGTTTGGCCAACCTGGACTGTGATCACAACAGATGCGAGTCTTTCAGGTTGGGGAGCTGTTTGAGGATCTCTGACAGCACAAGGGGTTTGGAAATTTCAAGAGGCGAGATTTCCAATAAATATTTTAGAACTCTGTGCAATTCTCAGAGCTCTTCAGTTTTGGCCTCTGTTAAGAGAGAACCGTTCATTTGTTTTCAGACAGATATTATCACAACAGTGGCATATGTCAATCATCGGGTGGGACTCACAGTCCCCAAGCTATGAAAGAAGTATCTCGAATACTTGTTTGGGCGGAATCCAGCTCCTGTCTAATCCCTGCGGTGCATTTCCCAGGTGTAGACAATTGGGAAGCGGATTATCTCATCTGCCAGACTTACATCCAGGGGAGTGGTCTCTCCATCCAGATGTTTTTTCTCAGATTGTTCAGATATGGGGTCTTCCAGAGATAGATCTCATGCCTCTCATCTAAACAACAAACTTCCCAGATACCTATCCAGGTCCAGGGATGTTCAGGCGGAAGCAGTGGATGCGCTGATACTTCCTTGGTGTTATCATCCTGCTTACATCTTCCCGCCTCTAGTTCTCCTTCCAAGAGTGATTTCCAAAATCATCATGGAACAATCATTTGTGTTGCTGGTAGCGCCAGCATGGCCACTCAGGTTTTGGTATGCGGATCTGGTTCGGATGTCCAGTTGCCCGCCTTGGCCACTTCCGTTACGGCCAGACCTACTATCTCAAGGTCCATTTTTCCATCAGGATCTCAAATCATTAAATTTGAAGGTATGGAAATTGAACGCTTAGTACTTAGTCATAGAGGTTTCTCTGACTCAGTGATTGATACTATGTTACAAGCTCGTAAATCAGTCTCTAGGAAGATTTATTATAGAGTTTGGAAGACTTACTGTAGCGGTCAGCAACTAGTAGCTGCTTGACTAACAATTCTGTGTAAAGTATTGTGTTGTTACAAGTTGAAGCGTGCAGTTTGCTTTATTAAGTTTAACAAACTACTAATTACTTGTAGATATTATTGCCTTTAACCGTTTAACCCAGAAATGTCAGTTCCTATTAATGGGTATTTTGTTAGGCAGATGATGGCACAAACTACAGAGGTAATGTGGTTTACAACGGAGTTATAGTGATAAGACAAGTGACTATTCAGATTATATTCTCCAGAACCCTGCTGTCTGTGGTTTGACAGGATATAACAGAGAGAACTGAGTAGAATCGGACAACTTGGGAAATAGCTTTAGGCAAAGTCTGTATGAATTACACTTAGCACTCATGCATTTGAAATAACAGTGTAAAATGAACATTGGTAATACGGAACCTGAGTACTGCAATGTGGAGACTGCTTTCATAGCGTGAACAAGTCCGGTGCTGCTGAGAGGGTGAACGCAGCACTGTTTGGGTAGTGCGCTGGCTGCAGGCTTCCTGGTTGCGCTTCCCGGTTGCGGCTTGAGGTTCCAGCGTGTTACGTCACATGCTTGAGAAACAGGGTATCAGATTTGCCGATCAGAGTAGAGAGCAGCCGGAATGACTGCAAAGTGTGCACAGAGACTGTAGCGGCTTGAGAGTAAGTAGATCTGTGAATTTGTAGGGATAAAACAGAACAAGTTAATTTCCCCAAATACTGGTAGCACAGGTATGGACTGGAACTGATGCAAAGTACTTCACTAAACCAGCAATGAACCATGGGAGGAAGCTGGTTTAAATTGGCAACAAGAAAGTACTTAATGAGATGAAAAGGTGGAATGTTGTAGTTAGGATTAGAAAGTTAAGGTGGAATAAGAGGATCATGACACTTCCCCCCCTCAAAAGACCACCAAGGCATCAAGGAGGCGTTCTGGGTGGCGCCTGTGGAAGAGGGACACCAGTCGAGGTACCGAGAGGTTGGTAGCAGGCTCCCAGGAATCCTCAGAAGAGTCAAATCCTGCCCAATGGACCAGGTACTGAAGTTGGCCATTGGAACGACGTGAGTCCACAATGGAATGCACCTCCTTTTCAGGATCAGGCAACGGGGAAACTGATGGCGGGAGAGGTTGGAGACGAGAAGCATCACAAGGTTTTACAAGTGAGATATGGAAAGTTGGGTGGATGCGGTAGGAGGCAGGGAGCTCCAAGGTAACAGTAACTGGGTTGCGGATGGCAATGATCGGGAAAGGGCCTATAAAAAGGCTGCTAAACTTCCTGCAAGGCGTATGTAATTTAAGATTCTTCGTACTCAACCATACCTTATCTCTTATTTTGTAGACTGGATGCGGACGATGACGTAAATCGTATAAGCGTTTTTGAGTTGCTTGAGCATGTTTAATGTTGTCTTGGACCACTTGGTATGTCTGTTTGATAGAATTGACCATATCGTTAACCTGGGGACAGGGTGTGTGAGAGGATGACAATGGAAGGAACCTGGGATGAAGACCATAATTAATAAAGAAAGGAGAGAAACCAGTTGAGGAATTAGTTGTATTATTGTAGGCGAATTCCGCTTGAGGCAGACACGAAGTCCAAGTCTCATGTGCAGCCGAACAGAAACATCTCAAATACTGCTCCAGCCATTGGTTAACCCTCTCACAAAGGCCATTCGTTTGGGGATGGTAAGAGGTGGTGAGATGTTGTTGGATTGAGAGAGATGAGCAGAGGAATTTCCAAAATTTAGAGATGAATTGCGACCCCCTGTCGCTTAAAACAGAAGTTGGCAGTCCATGTAGGCGAACCACCTCTCTAATGAACATGTTAGCTGTTTGTTGTGCGGTAGGAAGGGAGTCAGTAGGTATGAAGTGAGCCATACGTGAAAATAGGTCTACTACTACAAAGATGGCCATTTTTCCATTGGATTTAGGGAGATCGACTATAAAGTCCATAGACAAGCTTTTCCATGGGTGGTGTGGGATGGATATATGTTGCAGGAGTCCTAGAGGTAGCTGATGTGAGGGCTTGCAGGTTTGGCAAGTGGGACAAGACTTGATGTAAGTTTTTACAGAAAGTTTCATGGAAGGCCACCAAAATTGTCTCTGTAGAAGATCTAAAGTTTTATGTACTCCCAGATGTCCAGCCAGTGGAGAATCATGGGACAGCCGCAGCGCCTTATTACGAAGAGATGGGGGTATGTAGAATTTTGTGCGGTTACAGAGTATTCCGTTAACGTCTTCTGTAAGAGTGTAAGAGTCTTTTGTTGTATCCAATTGTTGTTCAGATTTAAGCTCTGTAAAATCTTTAGAGAGAATTCCAATAAAGGATGTTTTGGGAATTATGGTTGAACAGGGAGGAACAGAATGTTGTTTGGGTTCTTTGCGAGAAAGTGCGTCTGCCTTTCCGTTTCTTGATCCGGGACGGTATGTGATGATGAAAGAGAACCGAGAAAAATAAAGGCTCCAGCAGAGCTGGGGAGCAGAGAGAGTGCGGTTTGTCTGGAGGTATTGAAGGTTTTTGTGATCGGTATATATCACTATGGGGTGTTCTGCTTCTTCTAATAAGTGTCTCCATTGGTCAAATGATGTTTTAATGGCCAACAACTCTTTTTCCCCAATGGGGTAGTTCAACTCAGCAGGTGTTAATAGCCTAGAGTAGTAGCATACAGGATGTACTATGCCATTAGGTGTAGTTTTCTGGGAAAGTATTGAGCCTATAGCGTACTCAGACGCGTCCACTTCTAAAATGAACTGGGCTTTGCTATCCGGTATCTGAACGATTGGTGAAGTAACAAACAAAGATTTGAGATCATCAAAAGCTTTTTGGGACTGGGTGGTCCAGATAAAGGGTGTTGTAGATTTGGTAAGATTAGTTAACGGTTTCGTGATGGCGGCGTAGTTGTGGATGAACCGCCTGTAAAAATTCGCAAAGCCTAAGAATCTTTGCACGTCTTTAGTATTAGTTGGTGTGGGCCAAGTAGTGATTGCCTTGATTTTACCATCTTCCATCATGATCTTGCTTTGACTGATACGGTAACCAAGGAAAGGTACCTCTTTCACATGAAAAAGACATTTCTCTAACTTTACGTAGAGCCTATGTGCTTGAAGCCTGGATAACACTTGCCTAACATGGGTGATGTGTTCAGAGAGAGAAGAGGAGTAGATTAGGATGTCGTCAAGATAGACCACCAAGAATGTGTCAAGAATGTCCCTAAAGATGTCGTTGATGAAGTTTTGGAATGTTGCCGGGGCGTTGCACAGACCGAATGGCATGACAGTATACTCAAAAAGACCATACCTGGTCCTAAATGCAGTCAGCCACTCGTCCCCGGCCCTTATTCTGACAAGGTTGTAAGCGCCCCTAAGATCTAACTTGGTGAATATAGTTTCGCCACTCAACCTCTCGATCAATTCTGGGATGAGAGGTAGGGGGTACCTGTTCTTAATGGTACGTTTATTCAATTCCCGATAATCCTTGTTCTTAACAAAAAATATGCCGGCACCGGCAGGGGATGTAGAGGGTCGGATGAACCCCTTCTTTAAGTTTTCGCTGATGTAAGTTTTCAAATGTAGTAACTCAGGTCTGGAGAGAGGATAAATATGGCCATAAGGGATCGTTACTCCGGGTAACAGGTCTATGGGGCAATCGTAGGACCTGTGAAGAGGTAACGTCTCAGCCTGTTTCTGATTAAAGACTTCAGAGAAATCAAGATAAGAAGCAGGAATAGGAGAAGTAGTGGTAGTGAGCAAATGAGACTTTGGAAAACAAGTTGCTAGGCAGTAAGAGGAAGAGAAGGATAGTGTAAGGATAGTGTAAGGGAGTCCCAATAAACCGTGGGTTGATGAAGTTGAAGCCACGTAATACCCAGAACTATAGGATAGAGAGGGGATGAGATAATGTCAAAGGTAATGGTCTCAGTATGACCTGTGGATGTTGTGGCTAGCAGAGGGATAGTTTGTTGTGAGACAGGACCAGAAGCTAGGTGAGTACCGTCAATAACTTTGAGAGGCAGTGGTGTGCTTTTCAACATAAATGGTATTTTATAAACTGAAACTAAACTTGAATCAATAAAGTTGGCACATGCTCCTGTGTCAATGATGGCGTTACAGTTTATCAGGTGACGGTCCCACTGTAAAGTTAAAGGTATAGTGAGATAGGCTGTGGTAGTGTTTTTCGTGTGTAAGCACTGGTTGATGGAGTGTACCTTACCCAATTTCTGTTTAATCAGTAATGGACAGTCCTTAACGACATGGTCCGGTGATGCGCAGTACATGCACAAATTTAGCGAACGGCGTCTCGTCTTCTCTTGTGGTGTGAGGGGTCCACGCAAGAAACTAATATCCATAGGTTGTTCAGATGGTGAGCTAGTAGTAGGCGGTGTGGGGAGTATCCTACGTACTGGAGGAATAGAAGGATTTTTTTCATGTTTCCTCTCCCTAAGTCTGCGGTCTATGGTTGTAGTAAGTATGTATAATTCTTCTAAACGATCTGGTATGCCTACTCTAGCGAGTTCATCCTTGATCTCTTCTGCTAGACCTAAACGGTATTGATTTTTTAAGGATACCTCGTTCCAGAGGGAATCTCTGGCCCATATCCTAAAGCGAGTAATATACTCTTCAACAGGGGATTTCAACTGTTTCAAAGCCCTAAGTTTGCCTTCTGCCGTTATTTGACGGTGTGGGTCGTCATAAAGAGAAGATAGAGCTTTAAGGAAAGCATCCAATGAGTTCAGGATTGGGTCCTGGGTTTCATAGAAAGAGTCGGCCCAAGCCCTAGGTTCACCTCTAAGGTAAGAGAGGATAGTGAGAACCTTTGACCTGTCAGTTGTGTAGGTCCTAGGGCGTAGTTCAAAGAGCAATAAACAAGCATTCCTAAATTGGCGGAATAAAGAGCAATCCCCAGAGAACTTTTCAGGGTATGAAACTTGGGGTTCAGCCTGATGGTCATTCCCAGAATTCCTGTTAGACAACACTTCCCTTAGACAGGCTTTAAGGCTTTGGTTTTCAACCTGTAGTTCTCTAAAGGCCTGGGTAAGGTTGTCTAGCCTTTGGTTAAGGCTGTGTAGCTGAGGGGTTACATCAGAGGGCTCCATATCCCCTTTATATTTATGGCTGGTTTATTATGTAGCGGTCAGCAACTAGTAGCTGCTTGACTAACAATTCTGTGTAAAGTATTGTGTTGTTACAAGTTGAAGCGTGCAGTTTGCTTTATTAAGTTTAACAAACTACTAATTACTTGTAGATATTATTGCCTTTAACCGTTTAACCCAGAAATGTCAGTTCCTATTAATGGGTATTTTGTTAGGCAGATGATGGCACAAACTACAGAGGTAATGTGGTTTACAACGGAGTTATAGTGATAAGACAAGTGACTATTCAGATTATATTCTCCAGAACCCTGCTGTCTGTGGATTGACAGGATATAACAGAGAGAACTGAGTAGAATCGGACAACTTGGGAAATAGCTTTAGGCAAAGTCTGTATGATTTACACTTAGCACTCATGCATTTGAAATAACAGTGTAAAATGAACATTGGTAATACGGAACCTGAGTACTGCGATGTGGAGACTGCTTTCACAGTGTGAACAAGTCCGGTGCTGCTGAGAGGGTGAACGCAGCACTGTTTGGGTAGTGCGCTGGCTGCAGGCTTCCTGGTTGCGCTTCCCGGTTGCGGCTTGAGGTTCCAGCGTGTTACGTCACACGCTTGAGAAACAGGGTATCAGATTTGCTGATTAGAGTAGAGAGCAGCCGGAATGACTGCAAAGTGTGCACAGAGACTGTAGCGGCTTGAGAGTAAGTAGATCTGTGAATTTGTAGGGATAAAACAGAACAAGTTAATTTCCCCAAATACTGGTAGCACAGGTATGGACTGGAACTGATGCAAAGTACTTCACTAAACCAGCAATGAACCATGGGAGGAAGCTGGTTTAAATTGGCAACAAGAAAGTACTTAATGAGATGAAAAGGTGGAATGTTGTAGTTAGGATTAGAAAGTTAAGGTGGAATAAGAGGATCACGACACTTACATTTCATGGTGTTCTTCTCATAAATTCTCCTGGCATTCTTTTAGAATTCCTAGAATTTTACAGTTTCTTCAGGATGGTTTGGATAAGGGTTTGTCTGCAAGTTCCTTGAAAGGACAAATCTCCGCTCTTTCTGTTTTATTTCACAGAAAGATTGCTATACTTCCTTATATACACTGTTTTGTACAGGCTTTAGTTTGTATTAAGCCTGTCATTAAATCAATTTCTCCTCCTTGGAGTCTTAATTTGGTTCTGAAGGCTTTACAGGCTCCTCCATTTGAGCCTATGCATTCTTTGGACATTAAACTACTTTCTTGGAAAGTGTTGTTCCTTTTGGCTATCTCTTCTGCTAGAAGAGTTTCTGAGCTATCTGCTCTTTCTTGTGAATCTCCTTTCTGATTTTTCATCAGGATAAGGCAGTTTTGCGGACTTCATTTGAATTTTTACCTAAGGTTGTGAATTCTAACAACATTAGTAGAGAAATTGTTGTCCCTTCCTTGTGTCCTAATCCTAAGAATCCTTTGGAAAGATCCTTACATTCTTTGGATGTGGTGAGAGCTTTGAAATATTATGTTGAAGCTACTAAAGATTTCAGGAAGACTTCTAGTCTATTTATTATATTTCTGGTCCTAGCAAATGTCAGAAGGCCTCTGCTATTTCCTTGGCCTCTTTGTTAAAGCTTTTTGATTCATCAAGCTTATTTGGAGTCGGGTCAAGCCCCGCCTCAGAGAATTATAGCACATTCTACTAGATCAGTCTCCACTTCGTGGGCTTTTAAGAATGAAGCTTCATGTATTTGCTTCCTCGGAAGCAGTTTTTGGTAGAAAAGTTCTTCAGGCAGCTGTTTCAGTTTGATTCTTCTGATTTTGATTTAAGTTTTTTTCTTTCAAGAATGAAAATAAACTTATTTATTTTTGGGTTGTGGATTCATTGTTTCAGCGGTATATGGCTGTTTTTATTTTTCCCTCCCTCTCTAGTGACTCTTGAGTGGAAGACTCCACATCTTGGGTATTGATATCCCATATGTTACTAGCTTATGGACTCTTGCCAATTACATGAAAGAAAACATAATTTATGTAAGAACTTACCTGATAAATTAATTTCTTTCATATTGGCAAGAGTCCATGAGGCCCACCCTTTTTATGGTGGTTATGATTTTTTGTATAAAGCACAATTATTTCCAAATTTCCTTTGTTGATGCTTTCTACTCCTTTCTTTATCACCCCACTGCTTGGCTATTCGTTAAACTGAATTGTGGGTATGGTGAGGGGTGTATTTATAGGCATTTTGAGGTTTGGGAAACTTTGCCCCTCCTGGTAGGATTGTATATCCCATATGTCACTAGCTCATGGACTCTTGCCAATATGAAAGAAATGAATTTATCAGGTAAGTTCTTACATAAATTATGTTTTTACATTTGGTATTATTATCCTTTAGAAGCGTGTAGCGTGCTTCCTTAAAGGTGAGTCAAAAAGGAAGAGAACATACTAGATTTTATATTATCCACAGGTTTGTGAGAACTAGGTTCATGATGAAAAGGAATAAAATGTGTATATATATGTGTGTGTTTCTATCTATGTTTATGTGATCTATAGATTATATATCTAATATATCCTATATGATAATATATAAGTAGGAAGTTTTCCATCTAAGAAATGAGGGACATTTACTTCCAAACTCTATGAAGATGTAAAATTAAAGAAAAACTCTAATTTTAGTGATTTTAAAAAATGTACAGTTCATTCACAATAAGGTAGAAAAGCAAATTTGAGCATATATGTTATACATATACCCCCTAGACTAATAAACATATATGTTATACATATACCTCCTAGACTAATGAGCATATATGTGATACATATACACCCCTAGACTAATGAGCATATATGTTAGACATATACCCCCTAGACTAATGAGCATATATGTTATACATATACCCCCCTAGACTAATTAGCATATAAGTTATACATATACCCCCATAGACTAATTAGCATATAAGTTATACATATACCCCCCTAGACTAATGAGCATATATGTTATACATATACCCCCCTAGACTAATTAGCATATAAGTTATACATATACCCCCATAGACTAATTAGCATATAAGTTATACATATACCCCCATAGACTAATTAGCATATAAGTTATATATATACCCCCTAGACTAATTAGCATATATGTTATACATATACCCCCTTAGTATAATTAGCATATAAGTTATACATATAGCCCCAAGACTAATTAGCATATAAGTTATACATATACCCCCTAGACTAATTAGCATATAAGTTATACATATACCCCCTAGACTAATGAGCATATATGTTATACATATACCCCCTAGACTAATGAGCATATATGTTATACATATACCCCCTAGACTAATGAGCATATATGTTATACATATACCCCCCTAGACTAATCAGCATATATGTTATACATATACCCCCCTAGACTAATGAGCATATGTGTTATACATATACCCCCCTAGACTAATGAGCATATAAGTTATACATATACCCCCTAGACTAATGAGCATATAAGTTATACATATACCCCCATAGACTAATGAGCATATAAGTTATACATATACCCCCTAGACTAATGAGCATATGTGTTAAACATATACCCCCCTAGACTAATGAGCATATAAGTTATACATATACCCCCCTAGACTAATGAGCATATAAGTTATACATATACCCCCTAGACTAATGAGCATATATGTTATACATATAGCCCCAAGACTAATTAGCATATAAGTTATACATATACCCCCCTAGACTAATGAGCATATAAGTTATACATATACCCCCATAGACTAATGAGCATATAAGTTATACATATACCCCCTAGACTAATGAGCATATGTGTTAAACATATACCCCCCTAGACTAATGAGCATATAAGTTATACATATACCCCCCTAGACTAATGAGCATATAAGTTATACATATACCCCCTAGACTAATGAGCATATAAATTATACATATACCCCCCTAGACTAATGAGCATATATGTTATACATATACCCCATAGACTAATTAGCATATAAGTTATACATATACCCCCTAGACTAATGAGCATATATGTTATACATATACCCCCTAGACTAATGAGCATATATGTTATACATATACCCCCTAGACTAATGAGCATATATGTTATACATATACCCCCTAGACTAATGAGCATATATGTTATACATATACCCCCTAGACTAATGAGCATATATGTTATACATATACCCCCTAGACTAATGAGCATATATGTTATACATATACCCCCCTAGACTAATCAGCATATATGTTATACATATACCCCCCTAGACTAATGAGCATATGTGTTATACATATACCCCCCCAGACTAATGAGCATATATGTTATACATATACCCCCTAGACTAATGAGCATATATGTTATACATATACCCCCTAGACTAATGAGCATATATGTTATACATATACCCCCTAGACTAATGAGTATATATGTTATACATATACCCCCCTAGACTAATGAGCATATATGTTATACATATACCCCCTAGACTAATCAGCATATATGTTATACATATACCCCCCTAGACTAATGAGCATATGTGTTATACATATACCCCCCCAGACTAATGAGCATATAAGTTATACATATACCCCCTAGACTAATGAGCATATGTGTTATACATATACCCCGTAGACTAATGAGCATATATGTTATACATATACCCCCTAGACTAACAAGCATATATGTTATACATATACCCCCTAGACTAATGAGCATATATGTTATACATATACCCCCTAGACTAATGAGCATATATGTTATACATATACCCCCTAGACTAATCAGCATATATGTTATACATATACCCCCTAGACTAATCAGCATATATGTTATACATATACCCCCCTAGACTAATGAGCATATGTGTTATCCATATACCCCCCCCAGACTAATGAGCATATAAATTATACATATACCCCCTAGACTAATGAGCATATATGTTATACATATACCCCCCTAGACTAATGAGCATATATGTTATACATATACCCCCTAGACTAATGAGCATATATGTTATACATATACCCCCCTAGACTAATGAGCATATGTGTTATACATATACCCCCCAGACTAATGAGCATATAAATTATACATATACCCCCTAGACTAATGAGCATATTTGTTATACATATACCCCCCTAGACTAATGAGCATATATGTTATACATATACCCCCTAGACTAATGAGCATATATGTTATACATATACCCCCTAGACTAATGAGCATATATGTTATACATATACCCCCCCAGACTAATGAGCATATATGTTATACATATACCCCCCTAGACTAATGAGCTTATAAGTTATACATATACCCCCTAGACTAATGAGCATATATATTATACATATACCCCCTAGACTAGTGAGCATATATGTTATACATATACCCCTAGACTAATGAGCATATAAGTTATACATATACCCCCTAGACTAATGAGCATATATGTTATACATATACCCCCTAGACTAGTGAGCATATATGTTATACATATACCCCCTAGACTAATGAGCATATGTGTTATACATATACCCCCTAGACTAATGAGCATATGTGTTATACATATACCCCCCTAGACTAATGAGCATAAATGTTATACATATACCCCCTAGACTAATGAGCATATATGTTATACATATACCCCCTAAACTAATGAGCATATATGTTATACATATACCCCCCCCAGACTAATGAGCATATAAGTTATACATATACCCCCTAGACTAATGAGCATATGTGTTATACATATACCCCCCTACACTAATAAGCATATAGGTTATACATATACCCCCTAGACTAATGAGCATATATGTTATACATATACCCCCCCTAGACTAATGAGCATATATGTTATACATATACCCCCCCTAGACTAATGAGCATATATGTTATACATATACCCCCCTAGACTAATGAGCATATAAATTATACATATACCCCCCTAGACTAATGAGCATATATGTTATACATATACCCCATAGACTAATGAGCATATATGTTATACATATACCCCCCTAGACTAATTAGCATACATGTTATACATATACCCCCTTAGTATAATTAGCATATAAATTATACATATACCCCCTAGACTAATTAGCATATAAATTATACATATACCCCCTAGACTAATTAGCATATATGTTATACATATACCTCCTAGACTAATTAGCATATATGTTATACATATACCCCCCTAGACTAATGAGCATATAAATTATACATATACCCCCCTAGACTAATGAGCATATATGTTATACATATACCCCCTAGACTAATGAGCATATAAATTATACATATACCCCCCTAGACTAATGAGCATATAAATTATACATATACCCCCTAGACTAATGAGCATATAAATTATACATATACCCCCTAGACTAATGAGCATATATGTTATACATATACCCCCCTAGACTAATGAGCTTATAAATTATACATATACCCCCCTAGACTAATGAGCATATAAATTATACATATACCCCCTAGACTAATGAGCATATATGTTATACATATACCCCCCTAGACTAATGAGCATATAAATTATACATATACCCCCCTAGACTAATGAGCATATATATTATACATATACCCCCCTAGACTAATGAGCATATAAATTATACATATACCCCCCTAGACTAATGAGCATATAAATTATACATATACCCCCCTAGACTAATGAGCATATATGTTATACATATGTCCCCCTAGACTAATGAGCATATATGTTATACATATACCCCCTAGACTAATGAGTATATATGTTATACATATACCCCCTAGACTAATGAGCATATATGTTATACATATACCCCCTAGACTAATTAGCATATATGTTATACATATACACCCTAGACTAATGAGCTTATATGTTATACATATACCCCCTAGACTAATGAGCATATATGTTATACATATACCCCCCTAGACTAATGAGCATATATGTTATACATATACCCCCTAGACTAATGAGCATATATGTTATACATATACCCCCTAGACTAATGAGCATATATTAATTTTATTTTACCCCCTAGGCCAACAATCCTTTCTATAGCGATATATACGATATATATAAGGGTTAATGAACCCATATATATATATATATATATATATATATAAAATTAAAAAAGGTTTGATAAATGATATGGATTATATACATACAGTTGTGCTCATAAGTTTACATACCCTGGCAGAATTTATGATTTCTTTGCCATTTTTCAGAGAATATGAATGATAACACAAACACTTTTCTTTCACTCATGGTTAGTGTTTGGCTGAAGCCATTTATTGTCAATCAACTGTGTTTACTCTTTTTAAATCATAATGACAACAGAAACTACCCAAATGACCCTGATCAAAAGTTTACATACCCTGGTGATTTTGGCCTGATAATATGCACACAAGTTGACACAAAGGGGTTTGAATGGTTATTAAAGGTAACCATCCTTACCTGTGATCTGTTTTCTTGTAATTAGTGTGTGTGTATAAAAGGTTAATGAGTTTCTGGACTCCTGACAGACCCTTGCATCTTTCTTTCAGTGCTACACTGCTAATTCTGGATTCTGAGTCATGGGGAAAGCAAAAGAATTGTCAAAGGATCTGCGGGAAAAGGTAGTTGAACTGTATAAAACAGGAAAGGGATATAAAAAGATATCCAAGGAATTGAGAATACAAATCAGCAGTGTTCAAACTCTAATAAAGAATTGGAAAATGAGGGGTTCTGTTGAAACCAAACCACGGTCAGGTAGACCAACTAAAATTTCAGCCACAACTGCCAGGAAAATTGTTCGGGATGCAAAGACAAACCCACAAATAACTTCAGGTGAAATACAGGACATGTGGTGAGGCTGTTTCAAGATGCACAATAAAGAGGCACTTGAAGAAAGATGGGCTGCATGGTCGAGTCACCAGAAGAAAGCCATTACTATGCAAATGCCACAAAGTATCCCACTTACAATACGCCAAACAGCACAGAGACAAGCCTCAAACCTTCTGGGACAAAGTCATTTGGAGTGATGAGACCAAAATTGAGCTTTTTGGCCACAACCATAAACGCTACATTTCAAGAGGAGTCAACAAGGCCTATGATGAAAGGTACACCATTCCTACTGTGAAACACGGAGGTGGATCGCTGAGATGTTTTGGGGATGTGTGAGCTACAAAGGCACAGGAAATTTGGTCAGAATTGATGGCAAGATTAATGCAGTATGTTATCAAACAAAACGCCTCATTTTCCACTTCTTGATTAGAGTGTGAACACTGCTGATTTGCATTCTCAATTCCTTGGATATCTTTTTATATCCCTTTCCTGTTTTATACAGTTCAACTATCTTTTTCCCACAGATCCTTTGACAATTCTTTTTCTTTCCCCATGACTCAGAATCCAGAAACATCAGTGCAGCACTGGATGAAAGATACAAGGGTCTGTCAGGAGTCCAGAAACTCATTGACCTTTTATACACACACACTAATTACAAGCAAACAGATTACAGGTGAGGATGGTTACCTTTAATAGCCATTCAAACCCCTTTGTATCAACTTGTGTGCATGTTATCAGGCCAAAATCCTTCACCAGGGTATGTAAACGTTTGATCAGATACAGATATGTACAGGAATATCTATTTAGAAATACATAGAACATATTCTGCTGTGTGCAGAACATTGGAATGTGCAATATTTACAGTAAATACACAGTATAATACTTTATCAAATATGAATATTGCATAAATATGCTTTAATGTTTTCATCTACTTGACTGCATAGGGCTTCAATGTATATATGTCTATATATGTGTACATATGTATTTTTGTTTATATGTGTATATACGTCTGTAAATACATATATACACATATAAATATATACAGTATGTACAAACACACACACACACATATATATATATATATATATATATATATATATATATATATATATATATATATATACTGTATATATCTAAAAATGTACAAATTGAGTCCAGCACTAAATCCACGTATAATATCCTTAAAGGGACATAATACTCATATGCTAAATCACTTGAAATTGATGCAGTATAGCTGTAAAAAGCTGACAGGAAAATATCACCTGAGCATCTCTATGTAAAAAAGGAAGATATTTTACCTCACAATCTCCTCAGCTCAGCAGAGTAAGTTCTGTGTAAAAAGTTATACTCACCTGCTCCCAGTTGCAGGTAAAAATAAAAAAAAATGAAGAAATGAACAGCAGCCAATCAGCATCAGCATTGCTGAGGTCATGAACTCTTACTGTGATCTCATGAGATTTGACATAACTCTCATGAGATTTCATAGTAAGCTTCCTTTACCTGATTGGTGAAATAATATGAGAGTGCACGATGCTAGTCCCTTCAGATGTCCCAGGACAGACACACTAAAATGCTGCTTAGAAATCCTTTACAATGGGAGGTGGCTACTGAGGAACTTTTGAGGTAAAATATCTTTCATTTTTTACATAGAGATGTTCAGGTGATATTTTCTAGTCAGCTTTTTACAGCTATGCTGCATCACTTTCAAGTGTTTAAACATTTAGGTATTATGGCCCTTTAATGTATGCCTGTCACAATGGAGTATCTGTGTTTCTCCACAAAATTACAGTCCATATATGCAATGTGACACCACAAATGTTTTTAAAGGGGATTTTTTCTTTAGTTAGATACAAAACCTTAAAAAGCGATGTTTTGGACCTACATGGTCCTTAATCATGCATGTTTAGAACAGGTGAACACAGACTTTTTAAAAGGCTATCTGAACCAATCAAATCACACATTACTTATTTATTCATATTATCCGCTACCTATCCAGGCTAGACATACAATAAAATAGTGACATCTAGTGGTATCAGAAGCAGAAATGCAAAATTATAAAAACAAATGCAAATCATAGTCCTTATTCAGACCGTATGGATGGAGAGTATTCAAAAATTTAATCCACCATACATCCTTTTGTTTTAATCTGAGTTCTCTATCCCCCCTCTCCTATATTGGGGAATATGGTCAATGACCTGAAAATGGAGCTGACTTACAGTATGACCCATTTGTGTAAAATGTGCTGAAACTGGCAGAGTCATATCTTTGGATCTGATTAAGGTTTTGTGTTGGCAAAATCTATCCCTAATGACCTGGTGTTCTCGCCAATGTAACATAGCCCACATAGGCATTTTAGGAGATAGATGGCATAATCTGTCTGACAGGTATATAGGCCATTAATTTTAAGTTGCTTTCTTTTGTCATTTTGAGTCAAATATTTACCTTTTAATGACAGAATTACATTGAACACAATGCAAGCTAGGGTACCATCCTTTATTGGGAGTTAGATAGTTTATAGTGGTAGGTTTAGTTGTAGAACATCTTAATATGTCTATGTCAGGCATCAAATTTACCCTCACCTATTCGTATCATGAAATTAAATGTTTGTACACCATGTTGTACAAGCAGGGAAACAAAGTTATTACTGATCTTTATACAAAACTTACTGATAAAAATACACTACTCAGGTATGAGAGTTTTCATCCAGAAACTGTGTTTCATTCTATACCTAGAAGCCAAATGTTACGCACCAAGAGGACCATTAAAGATCAGAAGAAGCTACCTGATAGATTAAAATCTATAGGCAATAAATTTGTAAAAAGAGGATACCCTAAGGGTATTATGGATAAAACCATTGTTGACTTAACTATGGAAAAAAATGTAAGTGAGAAAAAATTTATTTTTTTCAACAGCATACAGTGACAGAAGCAAACATATCTTTAGGGTTGTAAGAAAGCACTGGTATCTACTGTCAAAATACAATCCTGAAATAGAATCATTTAAATTGCCACCTATGACCTCATACCATAGGGTGAAGAACCTTAGGGATAATTTAGTTAGGGCGGATGTGGGTACAACTAAACCTACTGCTATTAACTATCTAACTACTCCCAATAAAGGATGTTACCCTTGCTTGCTTTGTGTTCATTGTAATTCTGTCATTAAAGGTAAATATTTGGCTCAAAATGACAAAAGAAAGCAAATTAAAATTAATGGCCTATATACCTGTCAGACAGATTATGCCATCTGTCTCCTAAAATGCCTATGTGGGCTATGTTACATTGGCGACACCACCCAGGCCCTTAGGGATAGATTTTGCCAACACAAAACATCAATCAGATCCAAAGATATGACTCTGCCAGTTTCAGCACATTTTACACAAATGGGTCATACTGTCAGTCAGCTCCGTTTTCAGGTCATTGACCATATTCCCCAATATAGGAGAGGGGGGAATAGAGAACTCAGATTAAAACAAAAGGAGGTATGGTGGATCACATTTTTGAATACTTTACATCCATACGGTCTGAATAGGGACTATGATTTGCATTTGTTTTTATAATTTTGTATTTGGCTTCTGATGCCGCTATATGTCACTATTTAATTGTATGTCAAACCTGGATAGGTAGGGGTTAATATGAATTAAAAAGCAATGTGTGATTTGATTGGTTCAGATAACCTTTTTAAATGTCTGTGTTCACCTGTTCTAAATATGCATGATTAAGGACCATGTAGGTCCGAAAAGTCGCTTTATCTAAATAAAGAAAAAAATCACCTTTAAAAACGTTTGTAGTGCTGTCACATTGCATATATGATATATATATATATATATATATATATATATATATATATATATATATATATATATATATATATGATATATATATATATATCATATATATATATATATATATGATATATATATATATATATATATATATATATATATATATATATATATATATATATATATATATATAAATATATATATATATACAGTCATGGCCAAAAATACTGGCACCCCTTCATTTCTGTCAGATAATGCACCACTTCGCTCAGAAAATTGTTGCAATTACAAATCTTTAGGCTTTTTCATGTTTATTTCTTTTGTTTGTATCAGGGGCGTATTACTGCCTAGGCAAACTAGGCACGGGCCTAGGGCGAAAGCTTGGAGGGGGCGGAAATTTTTGGAGCCTCTATCTGCTTTCAGGGGAAAATAGTAGATAATATGCAGTGCCAACTCTCTGCGTGCCCGCAGTTTGATGAAAAAATACTGCATATTTAGTAAGTTTGCATGCCTGTTATTTACTGCTAGGAGTCCTAGACACATTAAGTAAATTAAATATAAACAAAACAACACTGCATTTTTAATGAGCCGGTATGCACATAAAATTAGTGCATCCGGCTGAGCACTGAAGCTAGTTATACTGCTTTAGTTTGGTTGATTGTCATTAGCACATAAAAATGTGCCCTGATCAGGTGCCACTTGGGAGAAAAAGTTATGCACATTGCACGCTATGGCTGAGTGAGGACAAGTGCAGCGCAGGAAGCAAAGGTGCACTTCTCAGTTCTGGTCAGCTGAAAACCATGCTTTCTAACTCCCCTGCTGAACGTAGCAGAGAAGAGAGCTGGGCGGCTGGGCTATCAGCATGGAGAAGCTGACAGCCAACACGGGAGGTATGTTTAGGACTATTGCATTTCTGCTTGTTTTATGGTCTTTCTCCACAGCATGATTAGATAACGACATAGACACAGTAACAGGTACCGTGTCTCCAAGGAAAGGGACGCAGATGTGGGACTGTGCACTAGCATTCAGGATAGGGTTAAAAAGAATGCTTAAAAAGAAAATAAAATGTATGTTTTTTGTTGTTGCTCTGTAAAAGAAGCAGGCTATAAATCAGCTAAATACACACACACACACACACACACACATATGTGTATATATGTGTGTATATATGTGTGTATATATGTGTATATATGTGTATATGTGTGTATATATGTGTATATATGTGTATATATGTGTATATGTGTGTATATATGTGTATGTATGTGTATATGTGTGTATATATGTGTATATGTATATATACATATATATATATATATGTGTGTGTATGTGTGTATATATGTGTATGTATGTGTATATGTGTGTATATATGTGTATGTATGTGTATATGTGTGTATATATGTGTATATGTATATATGTATATATATATATATATGTGTGTGTGTGTGTGTGTGTGTGTATATATATTTCTTTCATGTAATTAGCAAGAGTCCATGAGCTAGTGACGTATGGGATATACATTCCTACCAGGAGGGGCAAAGTTTCCCAAACCTTAAAATGCCTATAAATACACCCCTCACCACACCCACAATTCAGTTTTACAAACTTTGCCTCCGATGGAGGTGGTGAAGTAAGTTTGTGCTAGATTCTACGTTGATATGCGCTCCGCAGCAAGTTGGAGCCCGGTTTTCCTCTCAGCGTGCAGTGAATGTCAGAGGGATGTGAGGAGAGTATTGCCTATTTGAATGCAGTGATCTCCTTCTAAGGGGTCTATTTCATAGGTTCTCTGTTATCGGTCGTAGAGATTCATCTCTTACCTCCCTTTTCAGATCGACGATATACTCTTATATATACCATTACCTCTGCTGATTCTCGTTTCAGTACTGGTTTGGCTATCTGCTATATGTAGATGAGTGTCCTGGGGTAAGTAAGTCTTATTTTCTGTGACACTCCTAGCTATGGTTGGGCACTTTGTTTATAAAGTTCTAAATATATGTATTCAAACATTTATTTGCCTTGACTCAGAATGTTCAACTTTCCTTATTTTTCAGACAGTCAGTTTCATATTTGGGATAATGCATTTTAATTTAACATTTTTTACCTTAAAATTTGACTTTTTCCCTGTGGGCTGTTAGGCTCGCGAGGGCTGAAAATGCTTCATTTTATTGCGTCATTCTTGGCGCGGACTTTTTTGGCGCAAAAATTCTATTTCCGTTTCCGGCGTCATACGTGTTGCCGGAAGTTGCGTCATTCTTTGACGTTATTTTGCGCCAAAAATGTCGGCGTTCCAGATGTGGCGTCATTTTTGGCGCCAAAAAGCATTTAGGCGCCAAATAATGTGGGCGTCTTATTTGGCGCGAAAAAATATGGGCGTCACTTTTGTCTCCACATTATTTAAGTCTCATTTTTTATTGCTTCTGGTTGCTAGAAGCTTGTTCTTTGGCATTTTTTCCCATTCCTGAAACTGTCATTTAAGGAATTTGATCAATTTTGCTTTATATGTTGTTTTTTTCTTTTACATATTGCAAGATGTTCCACGTTGCAACTGAGTCAGAAGATACTTCAGGAAAATCACTGCACAATGCTGGAGCTACCAAGCTAAGTGTATCTGCTATAAACTTTTGGTATCTGTTTCTTCAGCTGTTATTTGTATTGCATGTCATGTCAAACTTATTAATGCAGATTAAATTTCCTTTAGTACTGTTACATTACCTGTTGCTGTTCCGTCAACATCTAATTTTCAGAGTGTTCCTGATAACATAAGAGATTTTATTTTTTAAATCCATTAAGAAGGCTATGTCTGTTATTTTTCCTTCTAGTATACATAAAAGTCTTTTAAAACTTCTCTTTTTTTCAGATGAATTTTTAAATGAACATCATCATTCTGATAATGGTTCTTCTGGTTCTGAGGTTTCTGTCTCAGAGGTTGATGCTGATAAATCTTTGTATTTGTTCAAGATGGAATTTATTCGTTCTTTACTTAAAGAAGTGTTATTTGCATTAGAAATAGAGGATTCTGGTCCTCTTGATACTAAATGTAAACGTTTAAATAAGGTTTTTAAATCTCCTGTAGTTATTCCAGAAGTGTTTTATCTCCCTGATGCTATTTCTGAAGTAATTTCCAGGGAATGGAATAATTTGGGTAATTTATTTACTCCTTCTAGACGTTTAAGCAAATTATATCCTGTGCCATCTGACAGATTAGAGTTTTTTGGGACAAAAATCCCTAAGGTTATGGGGCTGTCTCTACTCCTGCTAATGTACTACTATTCCTACGGCAGATAGTACTTCATTTAAGGATCCTTTAGATAGGAAAATTGATTCCTTTCTAAGAAAAGCTTACTTATGTTCAGGTAATCTTCTTAGACCTGCTATATTTTTAGCGGATGTTGCTGCAGCTTCAACTTTTTGGTTAGAAGCTTTAGCGCAACAAGTATCAGATCATAATTTTATAGCATTATTTTTATTCTATAACATGCTAATAATTTTATTGGTGATACCATCTTTTGATATCATTAGAGTTGATGTCAGGTATATGTCTCTAGCTATTTTAGCTAGAATAGCTTTATGGATTAAACTTGGAATGCTGACATGTCTTCTAAGTCAACTTTGCTTTCCCTTTCTTTCCAGGGTAAATAATCATTTTCGTTCCTTTCCTCACAAGGAACAAAAGCCTGATCCTTCATCCTCAGGAGCGGTATCAGTTTGGAAACTATTTCCAGTTTGGAATATATCCAAGCCTTATAGAAACCTATAGCCAGCTCCTAAGTACCTATGAAGGTGCGGCCCTTATTCCAGCTCAGCTGGTATGGGGCAGATTACGTTTTCTTCAAAGAAATTTGGATCAATTCCGTTCTTAATCTCTGGTTTCAGAAACATTGTTTCAGAAAGGTACAGAATTGGCTTCAAGTTAAGGCCTCCTGCTAAGAGATTCTTTTCTTTCCCGTGTCCCAGTTAACACAGCAAAGGCTCAGCATTTCTGAAATGTGTTTCAGATCTAGAGTTGGCTGGAGTATTTATGCCAGTTCCAGTTCTGGAACAGGGGCTGGGGTCTTATTTTATCTCTTCATTGTACCAAAGAAGGTCAATTCCTTCAGACCAGTTCCGGATCTATCATTATTGGATCATTATGTTAGGATACCAACATTCAAGATGGTTACTGTAGGACTATCCTGCCTTTTGTTTAGCAAGGGCATTATATGTCTACAATAGATTTACAGGATGTGTATCTGCATATTCCGATTCATCCAGATCACTTTTAGTGTCTGAGATTCTCTTTTTAGACTAGCATTACCAGTTTTATGGCTCTACCGTTTGGCTTAGCCTCAGTTCCAAGAATTTTTTTCAAAGGTTCTCGGTGCCCTTCTTTCTGTAATCAGAGAATAGGGTTTTGGTATTTCCTTATTTGGACGATATCTTGGTATTTGCTCAGTCTTCTCATTTTCGAAGAATCTCATACGAATCGACTTGTGTTGTTTCTTCAAGTTCATGGTTGGAGGATCAATTTACCAATCAGTTCATTGATTCCTCAGACAAGGGTAACCTTTTTAGGTTTCTAGATAAATTCAGTGTCTATGACTCTGTCCTTGTCAGACAAGAGAAGTTTAACATTGATATCAGCTTGTCAAAACCTTCAGTCACAATCATTCCCTTTGGTAGCCTTATGCATGGAAATGTTGGGTCTTAGGACTGCCGCATCAGATGCGATCTCCTTTGCTCGTTTTCACATGCGACCTCTTCAGCTCTGTATGCTGAACCAATGGTGCAGGGATTACTCAAAGATATCTCAATTAATATCTTTAAACCGATTTTACAACACTCTCTGACATGGTGGACAGATCACCATCGTTTAGTTCAGGGGGCTTCTTTGTTCTTCCGACCTGGACTATAATCTCAACAGATGCAAGTCTTACAGGTTGGGGAGCTGTGTGGGGGTATCTGACGGCACAAGGGGTTTGGGAATCTCAGGAGGTGGGATTTCCGATCAATATTTTGGAACTCCGTGCAATTTTCAGAGCTCTTCAGTCTTGGCCTCTTCTGAAGAGAGAGTTGTTCATTTGTTTTCAGATAGACAATGTCACAACTGTGGCATACATCAATCATCAAGGAGGGACTCACAGTCCTCTGGCTATGAAAGAAGTATCTCGAATTTTGGTTTGGGCGGAATCCAGCTCCTGTCTAATCTCTGCGGTTCATATCCCAGGTATGGACAATTGGAAAGCGGATTATCTCAGTCGTCAAACGTTGCATCCGGGCGAATGGTCTCTTCACCCAGAGGTATTTCTTCAGATTGTTCAAATGTAGGAACTTCCAGAAATAGATCTGATGGCTTCTCATCTAAACAAGAAACTTCCCAGGTATCTGTCCAGATCCCGGGATCCTCAGGCGGAGGCAGTGGATGCATTATCACTTCCTTGGAAGTATCATCCTCCCTATATCTTTCCGCCTCTAGTTCTTCTTCCAAGAGTAACCTCCAAGATTCTGAAGGAATGCTCGTTTGTTCTGCTGGTAGCTCCGGCATGGCCTTACAGGTTTTGGTATGCGGATCTTGTCCGGATGGCCTCTTGCCAACCGTGGACTCTTCCGTTAAGACCAGACCTTTTGTCTCAAGGTCCTTTTTTTCCATCAGGATCTGAAATCCTTAAATTTAAAGGTATGGCGATTGAACGCTTGATTCTTGGTCAAAGAGGTTTCTCTGACTCTGTGATTAATACTATGTTACAGGCTCGTACATCTGTATCCAGAGAGATATATTATAGAGTCTGGAAGACTTATATTTCTTGGTGTCTTTCTCATCATTTTTCTTGGCATTCTTTTAGAATACCGAGAATATTACAGTATTCTTCAGGATGGTTTAGATAAGGGTTTGTCCGCAAGTTCCTTGAAAGGTCAAATCTCTGCTCTTTCTGTTCTTTTTCACAGAAAGATTGCTATTCTTCCTGATATTCATTGTTTTGTACAAGCTTTGGTTCGTATAAAGCCTGTCATTAAGTCAATTTCTCCTCCTTGGAGTTTGAATTTGGTTCTGGGGGCTCTTCAAGCTCCTCCATTTGAACTTATGCATTCATTGGATATTAAATTACTTTCTTGGAAAGTTTTTTGTTCCTTTTGGCCATCTCTTCTGCCAGAAGAGTTTCTGAATTATCTGCTCTTTCTTGTGAGTCTCCTTTTCTGATTTTTCATCAGGATAAGGCGGTGTTGCGAACTTCTTTTGAATTTTTACCTAAAGTTGTGAATTCCAACAACATTAGTAGAGAAATTGTGGTTCCTTCATTATGTCCTAATCCTAAGAATTCTAAGGAGAAATCGTTGCATTCTTTGGATGTTGTTAGAGCTTTGAAATATTATGTTGAAGCTACGAAATCTTTTCGTAAGACTTCTAGTCTATTTGTTATTTTTTCCGGTTCTAGAAAAGGCCAGAAAGCTTCTGCCATTTCTTTGGCATCTTGGTTGAAATCTTTAATTCATCTTGCCTATGTTGAGTCGGGTAAAACTCCGCCTCAGAGAATTACAGCTCATTCTACTAGGTCAGTTTCTACTTCCTGGGCGTTTAGGAATGAAGCTTCGGTTGACCAGATCTGCAAAGCAGCGACTTGGTCCTCTTTGCATACTTTTACTAAATTCTACCATTTTGATGTATTTTCTTCTTCTGAAGCAGTTTTTGGTAGAAAAGTACTTCAGGCAGCGGTTTCAGTTTGAATCTTCTGCTTATGTTTTTCATTAAACTTTATTTTGGGTGTGGATTATTTTCAGCAGGAATTGGCTGTCTTTATTTTATCCCTCCCTCTCTAGTGACTCTTGTGTGGAAAGATCCACTTCTTGGGTAGTCATTATCCCATACGTCACTAGCTCATGGACTCTTGCTAATTACATGAAAGAAAACATAATTTATGTAAGAACTTACCTGATAAATTAATTTCTTTCATATTAGCAAGAGTCCATGAGGCCCGCCCTTTTTTTGTGGTGGTTATGATTTTGTATAAAGCACAATTATTCCAATTCCTTATTTTATATGCTTTCGCACTTTTTTCTTATCACCCCACTTCTTGGCTATTCGTTAAACTGAATTGTGGGTGTGGTGAGGGGTGTATTTATAGGCATTTTAAGGTTTGGGAAACTTTGCCCCTCCTGGTAGGAATGTATATCCCATACGTCACTAGCTCATGGACTCTTGCTAATATGAAAGAAATGAATTTATCAGGTAAGTTCTTACATAAATTATGTTATATGTGTGTATATATGTGTATATGTGTGTATATATGTGTGTATATGTGTATATATGTGTATGTATGTGTATATGTGTGTATATTATTATTATTATCGGTTATTTGTAGAGCGCCAACAGATTCCGCAGCGCTATAAACAAAGGGGGAGTACAACAAAACAATTATAGGGTAGAGGGCCCTGCCAATAGTTGCACTGTTGTAGTCAGCTCTTAAGAAGGTGATCTACAAACAGCTGGACTTTTAGGCTTACATGCTAGGAGGGTTCAGGGGATTGCAGTGGAGGAGAGGAACTGGTATTAGGAAAGGTTAGCGTAGGTTGTATGCGTCCCTGAACAGTAGAGTCTTTAGGGAGCACCTGAAGCTTTTAAAACTAGAAGAGAGTCTTGTGGAGCGAGGCAGAGAGTTCCACAAGATAGGAGCCAGTCTGGAGAAGTCCTGTAAACGGGAGTGTGATGAGGTGACAAGAGAGGAGTAGAGTAGGAGGTCATGAGCAGAGCGAAGGGGATGGGAGGGAGAGTATCTGGAGACAAGATCTGAGATGTAGGGGGGAGCAGTGCAGTTGAGGGCTTTGTATGTAAGAGTGAGAGTTTTGTGTTTGATCCTAGAGGCAAGAGGAAGCCAGTGAAGGGATTGACAGAGAGGCGCAGCAGATGAAGAGCGACGTGTAAGGAAGATGAGTCTGGCAGAGGCATTCATTATGGATTGTAAAGGAGCTAGGCGGCAGGTGGGGAGACCAGAGAGGACAGAGTTGCAGTAATCAAGGCGGGAAAGAATGAGAGAGTGGATTAAAATCTTAGTTGTGTCTTGTGTAAGGAAGTTTCTAATTTTAGAGATGTTTTTAAGGTGGAAGCGGCAGGCTGTAGCCAAGGACTGAATGTGAGGAGTGAAGGAAAGATCTGAGTCAAATGTGACCCCGAGACATCGGGCATGCGGGGTAGGGGTAATGATGGAGTTGTCGACAGTTATAGAGATATTGGGGGTGGAGATTTTGGAAGAAGGGGGGAAAATGAGGAGCTCAGTTTTGGAGAGATTTAGCTTGGGGTAGTGAGAGGACATCCAGGAAGAGATGTGAGAAAGACAGTTAGTGACACGGGTTAGCAAGGAAGGAGATAGTTCTGGTGCAGAGAAGTAGATTTGGGTGTCATCGGCATATAAATGATATTGGAAACCGTGGGACTTAATTAGGGAACCTAGTGATGACGTATAGATTGAGAAGAGAAGGGGACCGAGGACAGAGCCTTGCGGTACTCCGACAGAAAGTGGTGATGGTGCAGAGGAGGCCCCAGAGAAGGCTACACTTAAGGTACGGTTTGACAGGTAGGAAGAGAGCCACGAAAGGGCTGTGTCACAGATGCCGAAGGATTGGAGGGTTTGGAGCAAAAGAGGGTGGTCGACAGTGTCAAAGGCTGCGGACAGATCAAGGAGGATAAGCAGAGAGAAGTGGCCTTTTGATTTAGCTGTAAGTAGGTCGTTGGTGACCTTAACAATAGCTGTCTCTGTGGAGTGATAGGGACGAAATCCAGATTGCAGCGGGTCAAGAAGGGAGTTTAACGTAAGGAAATGGGATAGGCGTGCATATACTAGTTTTTCGAGAAGCTTTGAAGCAAGAGGGAGGAGGGAAATTGGGCGGTAGTTGGATGGGGAGGTAGGATCAAGGGAAGGTTTTTTGAGGATAGGTGTGACCAGTGCATGTTTCAGCGATGAGGGAAATGTACCAGTGCTGAGGGAGAGGTTGAAAATGTGTGTTAGTATAGGGGTAAGGGTAGCAGAGAGAGAGGGGAGCAGCTGTGAGGGGATAGGGTCAACGGGACAGGTAGTGAGGTGCGAGCGCAGTATAAGTGCTATATATATATGTGTATATGTATATATATATATATTTGTGTGTGTGTATATATATATATGTGTATGTGTATATGTGTGTATATATGTGTATATATGTATATATATATATGTGTGTGTATGTATATATGTGTATGTATGTGTATATGTGTGTATATATGTATATATATATATATATATATATATATATATATATATGAGTGTGTGTATGTATATATGTGTATGTATGTGTATATGTGTGTATATATGTATATATATATATATATATATATATATATATATATATATATATATATATGAGTGTGTGTATGTATATATGTGTATGTATGTGTATATGTGTGTATATGTGTGTATATATGTATATATATATATATATATATATATATATATATATATATATATATATGAGTGTGTGTATGTATATGTGTGTATGTATGTGTATATATGTGTATATGTGTGTATATATGTGTATATGTGTGTATATATGTGTATATATATATATATATATTTGCGTATGTGTGTGTGTGTATATATGTGTATGTATGTGTATATGTGTGTATATATGTGTATGTATGTGTATATGTGTGTATATATGTGTATATGTATATATACATATATATATATATATATATATATGTGTGTGTGTGTGCGTGTATATATGTGTATGTATGTGTATATGTGTGTATATATGTGTATGTATGTGTATATATGTGTATATGTATATATGTATATATATATGTGTGTGTGTGTATATATATATATATGTGTGTATATGTGTGTATATATGTGTATATGTGTGTATATGTGTATATATGTGTATGTATGTGTATATGTGTGTATATTATTATTATTATCGGTTATTTGTAGAGCGCCAACAGATTCTGCAGTGCTATAAACAAAGGGGGAGTACAACAAAACAATTATAGGGTAGAGGGCCCTGCCAAGAGTTGCACTGTTGTAGTCAGCTCTTAAGAAGGTGATCTACAAACAGCTGGACTTTTAGGCTTACATGCTAGGAGGGTTCAGGGGATTGCAGTGGAGGAGAGGAACTGGTATTAGGAATGGTTAGCGTAGGTTGTATGCGTCCCTGAACAGTAGAGTCTTTAGGGAGCACTTGAAGCTTTTAAAACTAGAAGAGAGTCTTGTGGAGCGAGGCAGAGAGTTCCACAAGATAGGAGCCAGTCTGGAGAAGTCCTGTAAACGGGAGTGTGATGAGGTGACAAGAGAGGAGTAGAGTAGGAGGTCATGAGCAGAGCGAAGGGGATGGGAGGGAGAGTATCTGGAGACAAGATCTGAGATGTAGGGGGGAGCAGTGCAGTTGAGGGCTTTGTATGTAAGAGTGAGAGTTTTGTGTTTGATCCTAGAGGCAAGAGGAAGCCAGTGAAGGGATTGGCAGAGAGGCGCAGCAGATGAAGAGCGATGTGTAAGGAAGATGAGTCTGGCAGAGGCATTCATTATGGATTGTAAAGGAGCTAGGCGGCAGGTGGGGAGACCAGAGAGGACAGAGTTGCAGTAATCAAGGCGGGAAAGAATGAGAGAGTGGATTAAAATCTTAGTTGTGTCTTGTGTAAGGAAGTTTCTAATTTTAGAGATGTTTTTAAGGTGGAAGCGGCAGGCTGTAGCCAAGGACTGAATGTGAGGAGTGAAGGAAAGATCTGAGTCAAATGTGACCCGAGACATCGGGCATGCGGGGTAGGGGTAATGATGGAGTTGTCGACAGTTATAGAGATATTGGGGGTGGAGATTTTGGAAGAAGGGGGGAAAATGAGGAGCTCAGTTTTGGAGAGATTTAGCTTGGGGTAGTGAGAGGACATCCAGGAAGAGATGTGAGAAAGACAGTTAGTGACACGGGTTAGCAAGGAAGGAGATAGTTCTGGTGCAGAGAAGTAGATTTGGGTGTCATCGGCATACAAATGATATTGGAAACCGTGGGACTTAATTAGGGAACCTAGTGATGACGTATAGATTGAGAAGAGAAGGGGACCGAGGACAGAGCCTTGCGGTACTACGACAGAAAGTGGTGAAGGTGCAGAGGAGGCCCCAGAGAAGGCTACACTTAAGGTACGGTTTGACAGGTAGGAAGAGAGCCACGAAAGGGCTGTGTCACAGATGCCGAAGGATTGGAGGGTTTGGAGCAAAAGAGGGTGGTCGACAGTGTCAAAGGCTGCGGACAGATCAAGGAGGATAAGCAGAGAGAAGTGGCCTTTTGATTTAGCTGTAAGTAGGTCGTTGGTGACCTTAACAATAGCTGTCTCTGTGGAGTGATATGGACGAAATCCAGATTGCAGCGGGTCAAGAAGGGAGTTTAACGTAAGGAAATGGGATAGGCGTGCATATACTAGTTTTTCGAGAAGCTTTGAAGCAAGAGGGAGGAGGGAAATTGGGCGGTAGTTGGATGGGGAGGTAGGATCAAGGGAAGGTTTTTTGAGGATAGGTGTGACCAGTGCATGTTTCAGCGATGAGGGAAATGTACCAGTGCTGAGGGAGAGGTTGAAAATGTGTGTTAGTATAGGGGTAAGGGTAGCAGAGAGAGAGGGGAGCAGCTGTGAGGGGATAGGGTCAAGGGGACAGGTAGTGAAGTGCGAGCGCAGTATAAGTGCTGTATATATGTGAATATATATATATTTGTGTGTGTGTATGTGTGTATATATATATGTGTATGTGTATATGTGTGTATATATGTGTATATATATATATATATATGTGTGTGTATGTATATATGTGTATGTATGTGTATATGTGTGTATATATATATATATATATATATATATATATATATATATATATATATATGAGTGTGTGTATGTATATATGTGTATGTATGTGTATATGTGTGTATATATGTATATATATATATATGAGTGTGTGTATGTATATATGTGTGTATATATGTATGTATATATATATATGAGTGTGTGTATGTATATATGTGTATGTATGTGCATATGTGTGTATGTGTATATGTGTGTATATATATATGTGTATATGTGTGTATATATATATATGTGTATGTGTATATGTGTGTATATATGTATGTATATATATATATATATATGTGTGTGTGTATGTATATATGTGTATATGTGTGTATATATATATATATATGTGTGTGTGTGTGTATGTATATATGTGTATGTATGTGTATATGTGTGTATATGTTTGTATATATGTATATATATATATATATATGTGTGTGTGTGTGTATATATATGTGTGTGTGTATATATATATATGTGTGTGTGTGTGTATATATATGTGTGTGTGGGTGTGTATATATATATGTGTGTGTGTGTATATATATGTGTGTGTGTGTATAAATATGTGTATGTGTGTATATATGTGTGTGTGTGTGTGTGTATGTAGCTGATTTATAGTCTGCTTCTGACTTTTACAGAGCAACAACAAAAAACATACATTTTCTTTTCTTTTGAAGCATTCTTTTTTAACCCTAGCCTTAATGCTAGTGCACATGAATCATGTAAATTCATAAAATTATGCATGACTTTACATGAATTCTGCACACAGTTAAAAACTGGATGTTGTGTTTGAGTTTATTATTTTTCTTTTAATAATAGATGTAAGACATAATTTAAAAGTATTTTTTTTTTTACAAATGTCTATATAAGTTTATTATGTGGTTTAAATCAGTGTTTTTCAACCAGTGTGCCGTGAGAGATCCTCAGGTGTGCCACGGCAGACTGACAACAGTGTGACATATTTTTTAAACTTTGCTTGTTTTTTACTCCCAGTGCAGGGGTAGTTTGTAGGAGGCATGGCATAACAGCACAATACATACAGTATGTGTGTGTTTGTGTGTATATGTATATATATATATATGCTGTATTAGGCTACAATGTGTGATTTTTTTTTAAATTTGGGATGGTGGTGTGCCACAGGATTTTTTAATGTAATAAAGTGTGCCACGGCAAAAAAAGGTTAAAAATCACTGGTTTAAATAATAATAATAAAAAAAATTATATATATATAAAAGCAGTTTCTTGACTCTGACTACATTGATTATTTCCTCTTCCCTTCTCTCTCTCATCTCCCATGTATCCCCCCCTCCTCTCCATTCCCCCTGCTATTTACTTTGGAGAAAAAAAAGGCCTAAAACCTGTGTGGGGGTGAGGGGCAGCAAAGTTTTGAGTGCCTAGGGCAGCACAAAATCTAAATACGCCACTGGTTTGTATTGGTATGACACAAAAAAAGTGGAGAAAAATGCCAAATCTCACACATTCCATGCAAAACTCTAAAAATGGACTGGACAAAATGCTTGTGCAATGTTAAATGCCAACAGTGTATTTAGAGAATTGTGTCCGCTCGACCATTGGTAAATCTACCCCAAGGTATCATACCAATTCCTGTACATGGCTGGTTTTCAAACCTGTCCTCAGACTCCCTAACAGGCCACTTTTTGAGGTTATCTGAACAAGTGCACAGATGAAACAATCAGTTGATTAGGAAACGGTTATTTTACTGCTTTCATCCAAGGTCATTCAGAACACCTGGTGTGTTGGGGAGGCCTGAGGACAGGTTTGAAATCCAGTGCTGTACACTGAAGATAAGAAAACGCTGGAATACAATTCAAATACAGGGAAAACACTGAGGATACAATTATCAAATTCAGTAGAAAAATGCATTTTTGTCTCTAGGGGGCACTGCAGGGAACAAAGGTTTTTTTATTTTGCTTGTGGGCGCCATCTTGTTGGTATAGTTGGTGGAAAGGTTTCTGTCCTCGGCTAGGCCATAACTGAAACCTAGGGGGGCAATTTATCAAGTGTGTGCTGTTACGGATCATGTCCGCCAGACATCATTAAATCCCCACAGCATACGCTGTTGGCATTTATCATCACACAAGCAGTTTTGGTTAACTGCTTGTGCAATGCCGCCCCCTGCAGATTCGCTAGCAGGGGGTGTCAATCAACCCGATCGTATACAATCGGGCGGATTGCTGTTCACTGCTCCAGAAGCAGCGGTCTTAAGATAAATTGTCCCCTAAGAGTTTAAATACCTCTGAATTCAAAAAATGGAATCATATTTTAACTTTAAGGTACATTAAACCCACATTATTTCATGATTCAGTGTATCCAATTTTAAATAACTTTCCAATTTATTTTGTTCTTTTTGTATCCCTTGTTGAAAATTATACCTAGGTAGACTCAGAAGCTGCTGATTGGTGGCTGCACATATATGCATCTTGCCATTGGCTTTCAGCTAACCCCCAGTAGTGCATTTCTGCTACTTTAACAAAGGATACCAAGAGAATGAAGCAAATGATATAATAAAAGTAAATTGGAAAGTTATTTAAAGTTATATGTTCTATTTGAATCATGAAACAAAAATTTGGATTCCATACGCGAGCTTCAAGATGGCGGCACCAGTATAAAATGCAGAGCTTTACCAGCTGGATTCTGTAATTAGATAAAGTGCACTGCTCCTATCACATGATGTAACAATACGCAGCTACAAGATGGCGGCACCAGTATAAAATGCAAAGCTTTACCAACTGGATGTTGTAATTAGATAAAATAAGAGAACGACTTTACAGAGAGCTGCAGGCACAGGAGGGGAATCAATAACATGGTGAGTAGGAACCATCTTACTGTAGTTGTACCCAGCAGTTAAATATCCATTTAAAGGTACAACATTTATATATTAAGTTTTTTTAGTTTTTTAATGCCATTTATCCATCTTTTAACCAGAATGTTTTTACCTTGGACAATAATATGAAATGAGTTCCCCCTTTCACTCCTGGTTGGAGGTGGTATAGTGGTATTCATCCAGCAGGTGTAGTATCCGGTCTGGTTCAGCTGAGCATGTTGGATCACCAGTGATGATGCTGCATATTTCTCTTGTTGCACATACACTGTATTATTTAAATCATTTTCATTGATCCTCCACGTCTGTATCACTGGCTCCCAAGCTTTATGTTTGAAATCCCAGTATGAGGAAAATCTAGATTTGTCTGTATTGTTAAAAGTGCAGTTCAGAATAACAGAATGTCCGAGTGACACAGTGACCACAGGATACTGTGTTGAAAAATCTGTGGAAAGGATAGAAAACATATAGTGAATACATAAAAACTAAATGCTGTGTGCAGTACAGGCAGACTTTATAGCACTGACAGAAAGTGTGATAACTGTAAATAGGACAGACAGAGAAACAGCTCACTTATAGCTAACTGTCTACCGGCAACCGCAAGCTATTCTCTCACTCTACATGGGGATTTACATAGGGCCGGCAGGTGGCTAAACCATATCTCTCCAGTAAGGATATTCCTTATCAGTGGTGAAAACAAACAGAAGCTAAAATAATTTTATTAAAAACAATGACAACATAAGCTACGTGTTTCTAAGCTGTAAAAGAACACAGAAACATGCAGCTCATTTTAATGATTGTTTAATAAAATTAGTTTTATTTAGGTTCTGATTGTCACTATTGTTTCAACACTGATTAAAGGGATAGGAAACCTAAAAAAACATATTTGAACACATCTCTGCCTATACGTTTTGGGCCAGATTACAAGTGGAGTGCTAATTAATGCTCCCACACGAGTGTTAACTGCGCTAGAAGTTTGGCTTTTTAAATTATCAGGTTGCGCTGGTATTATGTGTTGATAGTAAACTGTTTGCACTCGGGGGATAATCCGATGAGCGCAAAAATCCGATCTTAAAATATTGCGACCGTGCTCACCTTTCCCCCCACAGAAGTCAATGAAGCAAAACTCACACGCAAACCGGATCGCATATTCTCATGTGCGCTAACCAGACATGAAAATATGAGTGTTTCACATTCCAATGTTCTTCATATACAAGAATATGTTAAATTTTACATATTTCTATATATTAGATACAATGGGGCCTATTTATCAAGCCGTCAACCGCAAATATGCTGGAATTCCGCAGCGTAATTGTGGAGAGCTTGATTCTCCATATTTATCAAAGCCTACAGACCGGAAAAAGTAGAACTTTGTGACATAACATACGATCCACCGGTCTCAGTCCGACACAGATCGACGCTTACGTCACTACAGATGTTCCGAATGCAAATTCGGCACTATCTGACTACTTTTGCTATTTAACAAATACCTACCAGGTATGCTCGCCACTATTCCGGCCCAGCGTACCTGGTTTTCAATCCGCCGCCCTAGAGGCGGTGGATGCCATAGGAATCAATGGGAGTCTGAAAGCAGCGAAAGCTTATGTTCAATGCTGCCAGATATCCCATTGATTCCTATGGGAAAACAAAGTTACGTTTACACCTAACACCCTAACATTTTCCCCCAAGTCTAAACACCCGTAATCTTACACTTATTAACCCCTAATCTGCTGCCCCGACACCGCCGCCACTTACATTATACTTATTATCCCCTTATCTGCTGCCCCAACACCGCCGCAACAAAATAAACTTATTAACCCCTAAACCGCCACTCCCGGAGCCCACCACCACCTCCATTATGTTATTAACCCCTAATCTGCCGCACCCTACGTCGCCGCCACTTTTCTAAATGTATTAACCCCTAAACCTAAGTCTAACTCTAACCCGAACACCCCCTAACCTAAATATTATTTAAATAAATCTAAATAAAAATTAATATTATTAAATAAATTATTCCTATTTAAAACGAAATACTTACCTATTAAACAAACCCTAAGCTAGCTACAATATAACTAATAGTTACATTGTAGCTAGCTTAGGGTTTATTTTTATTTTACAGGCAAGTTTGTATTTATTTTAACTAGGTACAATAGTTATTAAATAGTTATTAACTATTTAATAACTACCTAGATAAAACAAATACAAATTTACCTGTAAAATAAAACCTAACCTAAGTTACAATTACACCTAACACTACACTACAATTAAATTTATTCCCTAAATTAAATACAATTAATTACAATTAAATACAATTATCTAAAGTACAAAAAAACAAACAAACAAACAAACAAACACTAAATTACAGAAAGTAATAAACAAATTGCAAGATTTTTTAACTAATTACACCTAATCCCCCTAACAAAATTTGTTAGCGCTGCAGAATCTGTTGGCGCTCTACAAATAACCGATAATAATAATAATAATAATAAAAAAGCCCTACCCTACACTAAATTACAAATAGCCCTTAAAAGGGCCTTTTGCGGGGCATTGCCCCAAAGTAATCAGCTCTTTTACCTGTAAAAAAAAGTACAAATCCCCCCCCAACATTAAAACCCACCACCCACACAACCAACCCTACTCTAAAACCCACCCAATACCCCCTTAGAAAAACCTAACACTAACCCCTTGAAGATCACCTTACCGGGAGAAGTCTTCACCCAACCGGGCCGAAGTCCTCAACGAAGCCGGGAGAAGTCTTCATCCAAGCCGGGCAAAGTGGTCCTCCAGATGGGCAGAAGTCTTCATCCAGACGGCATCTTCTATTTTCATATATCTGGCGCTGAGCGGGTCTATCTTCAAGACATCCGACGCGGAGCATCCTCTTCATCCGGAGTCTTCTTACTAAATGACGGTTCCTTTAAGTGATGTCATCCAAGATGGAGTCCCTTCAATTCCAATTGGCTGATAGAATTCTATCAGCCAATCGGAATTAAGGTAGAAAAAATCCTATTGGCTGATGCAGTCAGCCAATAGGATTGAACTTCAATCCTATTGGCTGTTCCAATCAGCCAATAGGATTGAAGTTCAATCCTATTGGCTGATTGCATCAGCCAATAGGATTTTTTCTACCTTAATTTCGATTGACTGATAGAATTCTATCAGCCAATCGGAATCTAAGGGACGCCATCTTGGATGACGTCACTTAAGGAACCTTCATTCGTCGGGTAGTCATCAGCCGAAGAGGATGCTCCGCGTCGGATGTCTTGAAAATGGACCCGCTCCGCACCGGATGGATGAAGATAGAAGATGCCGTCTGGATGAAGACTTCTGCCCGTCTGGAAGACCACTTCTGCCCAGCTTGGATGAAGACGTCTCCCGGTAAGTCGATCTTCAGGGGGTTAGTGTTAGGTTTTTTTTAAGGGTGTATTGGTTGGGTTTTATTTTTAGGTTAGGGCTTTGGGCGGCAAAAGAGCTAACTGCCCTTTTAAGGACAATGCCCATCCAAATGCCCTTTTCAGGGCAATAGGGAGCTTAGGTTTTTTTAGTTAGTATTTTTTTGGGGGGGTTGGTTGTGTGGGTGGTGGGTTTGACTGTTGGGGGGTTGTTTGTATTTTTTTTTACAGGTAAAAGAGCTGATTACTTTGGGGCAATGCCCCGCAAAAGGCCCTTTTAAGGGCTATTGGTAGTTTAATTTAGGCTAGGGTTCTTTTATTTTGGGGGGCTTTTTTATTTTGATAGGGCTATTAGATTAGGTGTAATTAGTTTAAAAATCTTGTAATTTGTTTATTATTTTCTGTAATTTAGTGGGTTTTTTTGTACTTTAGATAATTTAATTTAATTGTATTTAATTGTATTTAATTTAGGGAAATAATTTAATTGTAGTGTAGTGTTAGGTGTAATTGTAACTTAGGTTAGTTTTTATTTTACAGGTAAATTTGTATTTATTTTATCTAGGTAGTTATTAAATAGTTAATAACTATTTAATAACTATTGTACCTAGTTAAAATAAATACAAACTTGCCTGTAAAATAAAAATAAACCCTAAGCTAGCTACAATGTAACTATTAGTTATATTGTAGCTAGCTTAGGGTTTATTTTACAGGTAAGTATTTAGTTTTAAAAAGGAATAATTTAGTTAATAATATTAATTTTTATTTAGAGTTTTTTTTAAATAATATTTAAGTTAGGGGGTGTTAGGGTTAGTGGGTTAGACTTAGGTTTAGGGGTTAATACATTTAGAATAGTGGCGGCAACATTGGGGACGGCAGATTAGGGGTTAATAAATGTAATGTAGGTGGCGGCGGTGTAGGGGCGGCAGATTAGGGGTTAATAAGTATAATGTAGGTGGCGGTGGGCTCCGGGAGTAGTGGTTTAGGGGTTAAACAGTTTATTTTGTTTCGGCGGTTTAGGGGTTAATAACTTTATTCGAGTGGTGGTGGGCTCAGGGAGCGGTGGTTTAGGGGTTAAACAGTTTAGTATAGTGTGGGTGTTTAGTGACAGTATACAAATAAAGCTGGGAAAAAGCCAAAGAGCAGCGAGATCGATGACTGTTAGTTATCAACAGTCCGCTGCTCATCACCCCGTACTAGGTGCGTGGCTTTTTGACAGCTTTTTTGTTAAATATGGAGAGCGTATTCAGGTCTGTGACAGCAATGTTAGGTGATCTTAGGCGAGTGTATTGGTGCCGGCGAATGCAAGTAAGTTGACGGCTTGATAAATAGGGGCCATAGACTCAAAAAGAGAAGCCTGAAAAATCTTAATTGAAACCAAGGAGGGGAAATAGAATTAAAAACATGTTTAATATGAATCAAAGCCTAAACAAAACAGTAAATATCAGGAAGTTAAGCAATCTTTCTATGAAATAAAACAGAAAGAGCAGAAATTTGTCCTTTCAAAGTATTTGCAGACAAAACCTTATCCAAAAAATGTAAGCAGATTGGTAAAACCAAGGAACTGCTAGAGCATCTACCATCTCCGCCTGAGGATCCTTGGACCTGGAAAGGTATCTTAGAAGCTTCTTGTTCAGACACAAGGCCATCAGATCTATTTCTGGAGGACCCCACATCTGAACCAACACATCTGGATGGAGAGACCACTCTCCCAGATATAAAGTCTGTCAACTGAGATAATCTGCTTCCCAATTGTCTACTCCTGGGATATGAATCACAGAAATCTGACAAGAGTTGGATTCTGCCCAAGAAAGTATCAAAGATACTTTTTTCATTGCTGAAGGATTGTGAGTCCCCCCTTGATGATTGACATATGCTACTGTAGTGATATTGTCTGGCTGGAATTAAATATAAAGTTCTCTCTTCAACAGAGAAAATTGGTTCTGACAAGAGGTCATAATTTAAGGTTGGAGGAAAGGAGATTTAATCTCCTGCAACGGAAACGTTTTTTCACTGTAAGAGCAATAAAATTGTGGAACTCATTACCAAAGGAGGTAGTGAATGCCAATACCATAGATACATTTAAAAATAGTCTGGATAAATTTCTGTATATAAACAAAATTCATGGATATGATTGCTAGTATTAAATGGGTCACATTTTAATGGGGTTATTTAAGCTTAACTGGAGCTTTTTGTAAGTATTTTAGATTTGTATAGGTTGAACTCGATGGACTTCAGTCTTTTTTCAACCTTATCTACTATGTTACTATGTTACTATGTTACAGAGGCCAAGCCCGAAGAGCTCTGAAAATAGCACAGAGTTTTAAAATATTGATTGGTAACCTCGCCTCCTGAGGTTTCCAAACCCCAAGTGCTGTTAGAGACTCTTAGACAGCTCCCCCACCTGAAAAACTTGCATCTGTTGAGAATACATTCCAGGTAGTATGAATAAATGAGGCCCCTAAACAATAAAGTGATAGTCCAACCGCCAATACAGAGAGAAAAAAAGTGTTGGGATTTAAGAATATCAGTTGTGATAACTGAAAATAATCCCTGCACCTATGGTGCAACATGCAAAGCTATAGAAGCCCCAAACGAAAACGAGCAAAGAGGATTGCACCTGATGCTGCAGTCATGAGCCCAAAAACTTCTATGCACAAACTCAACTGAAGGATTAGACAAACTAAAATTAACTTCATTCATCTCTAGTCTATCAGTGAAAGAACCATAGATACTAAAATTTATCTGGAAACCTAAAAAGGTGACTCTTGTCTAAGGAATCAAGAAACACTATTATAAATTGATCCTCTAACCATGTCTTGAAGAAACCACACTAGTTGTTGCAAGTGAGATTCTGCTGAATGAAAAGATTAAAGCTAGTACCAAATATCATCCAAATAAGGATACACCGCAAAACCCTGCTCTCCGATTACAGATAAAAGGGCACCAAGAATCTTTGAAAAGAATCTCTGAGCTCCCGCCCCAAAAGGACAAGCAACAAATTGGTAATTCTTATCTAGAAAAGTGAATCTCAGAAAACAATAGTGGGATAAGCGTCCTGTAAGTCTATTGTGAACATGAAGTAACCTTGCTAAACAGAAAGGCAGAATAGTCCCTATAGTCACCATCTTGAAAGTTGGGACTCTTACAAAATGATATAAAAATTTCAGATTCAGAATTGGTCTGAATGAATTTTTTCTTTAGGACAATGAATATTTGAATAGAAACCCAAACTCCGTTCCTGCAGAAGAACGGGAACCCCTGAAAACTCTAAATCTGAAACACATTTCAGAAAAACCTGGTTTGTTATAACATGGAAAATAATCTTCCCATGGGAGGTTTTTATTCTGAAACCAATTTGATACCCCTGAGAAAACAATAATCTGAATCCACTGATTCGAACAGAAACTGTAAAAATGTGTTGAAATACATTTAATCTGCCCCCCACCAGTAGAACTGGTTAAAAGGCTGCACCTTCATGCAGTCTTAGGGGCTGAAATAAGTTTAATTATAAGGCTTGGAATTATTCAAAAGGGCCTTAGGGAATGAAAAAAACAATTAGAATTTTAAAAATTACCCTGAGATTTCTTAACTTGGGGCAGAAAAGACTCCCTTTCCCCCAGTAATAGAGGAGATAATAAAATCCAATAGAAAACCTTTAAAAAATTACTATCCTAAAATAATAATACTTCAACAACAAAATCGTCTCCTTCAGAAATGAAATCAGCTGTCAACATACTACCGGTCTCCCGTCCCCTCAAAAGCTCACAATCATCCAAAACCCACATAGCCATAAATTTAGCTATTTTTCTCCTGTTACAGAGGAAGAAGTTTCTGCCATTATACTATCCTCTCACCTCACTACCTGTCCCCTCGACCCCATCCCCTCACAACTACTCCCCTCCCTCTCTTCTACCCTAAACCCTATACTAACACACATCTTCAACCTCTCCCTCAGCAATGGTATAGTTCCCACATCTCTTAAACATGCATTAGTCACACCTTCTCTCGATCCAACCTCCCCTCCAACTACCGCCCTATTTCCCTACTCCCTCTTGCCCCAATGCTTCTTGAAAAGCTAGTATATGCAAGTCTATCCCATTTCCTTACATTAAACTCCCTCCTTGATCTACTGCAATCTGGATTTTGCCTCTTCACTCAACAGAGAGAACAATTGTTAAAGGGATACTAACCCCACATTTTTTCTTTCATGATTCAGATAGAGCATGCAATTTTAAGCAACTTTCTAATTTTCTCCTATTATCCATTTTTCTTTGTTCTCATGTTATCTTGATTTGAAAAAGCAGTAATGAAAGGTTAGGAGCCAGCCCATTTTTAGTTCAGCACCTGGGTAGCGCTTGCTAATTGGTTTGCTACATTTAGCCACAAATCAGCAGGTGCTACCCAGATGCTGAACAAAAGATGGGCTGGCTCTAAAGCTTACAGTACTGCTTTTTCAAATCAAGATAGCATGAGAACAAAGAAAAATGGATAATAGGAGTAAATTAGAAAGTTGCTTAAAATCTCATGCTCTATCTGAATCATGAAAAAAAAAAAATAGTTTAGTATCCCTTTAAGGTTACCAACAACCTACTTACAGCAAAATCCAAAGGCCACTTCTCCCTACTTTTCCTCCTTGATCTGTCTGCAGCCTTTGATACTGTTGACCACCCTCTTTTGCTCCATACCCTTCAATCCTTCGGCATCTGCGACACAGCTCTTTCTTGGTTCTCTTCCTATCTGTCTAACCGTACCATTTGTATGCCGATGATACCCAAATCTACCTCTCTGCACCAGAACTATCTCCTTTCTTGCTAACCCATGTCACTAACTGTCTCTCTCATATCTCATCTTGGATGTCCTCTTACTACCTCAAGCTAATTCACTCCAAAACTGAGCTCCTTATTTTCCACCCTTCTTCCAAAATCTCCACCCCCCCATGTCTCTATAACTGTTGATAACGCCAACATTACCCCAACCTCACATGCCCGATGTCTTGGGGGGTCACACGTGGCTCAGATCTTTCTTTTACTCCTCACATTTAGTCCTTGGCTAAAGCCTGCCTCTTCCACCTTAAAAATATTGCTTAATCAGACATTTCCTTACACAAGACACAACTAAGATTTTAATCTACTGTCTCATCCTTTCCCACCTCGACTACTGCAACTTCATCCTCTCTGGTCTCCCTAGCTGCCGCCTAGCTCCTTTACAATCCATAATGAATGCCTCTGCCAGGCTCATCTTCCTTACACGTTGCTCTTCATCTGCTGCACCTTTCTGCCAATCCATTCACTGGCTAACTCTTGACTCCAGGATTAAATTAATCTGACACACAAAGCCCTCAATTGTATTGCTCCCCCTACATCTCAGACCTTGTCTCCAGATACTCTCCCTCACAACCCCTTTGCTCCGCTCATGATCTCCTCCGCTCCTCCTCTCTTGTAACCTCCTAATATTCCCGTTTACAAGATTTCTCCAGACTGGCTCCCATCTTATGGAACTCTCTGCCTCGCCCCACAAGACTCTCCCCTAGTTTTAAAAGCTTTAAGTGCTCCCTGAAGACTCTACTATTCAGGGACGCATACAACCTATACTAACCTTCCTATCTCCACTGCTTTCCCCGTAAACCCCATAGCATGTAAGCATATGAGCCCAGCTTTTTGTAGTCCACCTTCATAAGAGCCGACTACAACAGTGCACCTCTCGGCAGGACCCTCTACCCATTTGATCCCTGTAATGGTTTTTTATATACCAAGTATGTCCATAGCGCTGCAGAACCTGTTAGCACTCTACAAATAACTGATAATAATAATACTAATAAGATAGTAATCTAAATTTAAACAAAAAAGATGGCTAAAATCAAAGATTTAATATCAGTTAAAATGACATAAAATAGAGCATCATAAATTAAATGATTCATCAGCATGTTGAAATTAAAGGAACAATGCTTAGACAAATCAAGATCTGATAACTAAACTATCCAACCAAAAAGTTGAAACAGCAGCAACATTAGCCATAGAAATGGCAGGTTAAAAAATATGGCCAATATGTAAATATTCTTCTCTTAAGATAGGAAACAAGCTTCCTATCCAAAGGATCCCTAAAAGAAGAAATATCTTCCATAGGATAGAAGTAAATTCGGCAAGAGAAGAAATAGCCCAAACTTAAAGGGACACTGAACCCAAATTTTTTCTTTTGTGATTCAGATAGAGCATGCCATTTTAAGCAACTTTCTAATTTACTCCTATTATCAAATTTTCTTCATTCTCTTGTTATCTTTATTTGAAATGCAAGAATGTAAGTTTAGATGCCGGCCCATTTTTGGTGAACAACCTGGGTTGTTCTTGCTGATTGGTGGATAAATTCATCCACCAATAAAAAAAGTGCTGTCCAGAGTGCTGAACCCAAAAAAGCTTAGATGCCTTCTTTCTCAAATAAAGATAGCAAGAGAACGAACAAAAATTGAAAATAGGAGTAAATTAGAAAGTTGCTTAAAATTGCATGCTCTATCTGAATCACGAAAGAAAAAATTTGGGTTCAGTGTCCCTTTAAGGGACTTTACCTAAAAGCACTAATTTAGCCATAGGTAAAGGATATAGCTTTTTAAACCTAGAGAAAAGTAAAAAGAAGCACTAAACATATGATAGATAGCATCTGGAAAAAGAAAAAACTTCAAGAGTTACCTCAGAAGCTTAAAAAAACAGAATTTAAACATTTGCTATTCTTGTTATCAAGAGGACTAGATGCCTCAATACTCAAAGTAAACAATACTTCCTTAACCTCAATACTCAAAGTAAACAATACTTCCTTAACCTTAATACTCAAAGTAAACAATACTTCCTTAACCTCAATACTCAAAGTAAACAATACTTCCTTAACCTCAATACTCAAAGTAAACAATACTTCCTTAACCTCAATACTCAAAGTAAACAATACTTCCTTAACCTCAATACTCAAAGTAAACAATACTTCCTTAAAGGGACACTAAACCCAAAATCTTTCTTTCATTATTCAGATAGGGAATAGAAATTTAAACAACATTACAATTTAATTCCATAATTTATTTTGCTTCATTTTTTAAATATTTTTATTTGAAGAAAAAGCAATGCACATGGTGAGCCAATCACATGATGCTTCTATGTGCAGCAACCAATCAGCAGCTAGTGAGCATATCTAGATATGCTTTTCATCAAAGAATATCAAGAAAATAAAACAAATTAGATAATATAAGTAAATTAGAAAGATGTTTAAAATTGCATTCTCTTTCTAAATCATAAAAGAAAAAATGTGGGTGGCAAGTCCCTTTAACCTCAATACTCAAAGTAAACAATACTTCCTTAACCCCTTAACGACCGAGGACGTGCAGGGTACGTCCTCAAAAAAAAGGCAGTTAATGCCTGAGAACGTACCCTGCACGTCCTCGGTTTGGAAAGCAGCTGGAAGCGATCCTGCTCGCTTCCAGCTGCTTTCCGGTTATTGCAGTGATGCCTCGATATGGAGGCATCCTGCAATAACTTTTTTAAGCCATCCGGTGCAGAGAGAGCCACTCTGTGGCCCTCTCTGCACCGGAGATCGGTGGCTCCCTGCGTTGGTGGGTGGGAGCCGGACCGGGAGGCGGGTGGCGGCCATCGATGGCCCTGGTTATCTGCAGGGGGGGCGGGATCGTGGGCGGGGATGAGCGGGGGCGCGCACGGACGCGTGCGCGTGCACGGGAGGGCGGGGGCGGGCGCGTGCACGGGGAGGGAGCAGGTGGGAACCGCTACACTACAGAAAATATCTTAAAAAAAAGTTTGTAAATGCCTTTTTATTAAAAAAAAAAAAAAGATCAGCAAGGTGGTGGGTGTTTGTCTGTGTGTGGGGGGAAGCTACACTACAGAAAAAATCCAAATAAATATAAAAAAACCACTTTTTTTTTGCAAACTGGGTACTGGCAGACAGCTGCCAGTACCCAAGATGGCCCCCAATGAGGCAGAGGGGATGGTCAGAGAGCGGTTTTGGGGGGGATCAGGGAGGTTTGGGGCTAATGGGGGGATCCTACACCCTAGCATATGTAAATATGCTAAATTTTTTTTTTTTTTTTTTAAAAAACCCTTTTATTTTAGTACTGGCAGACTTTCTGCCAGTACTTAAGATGGCGGGGACAATTGTGGGGTGGGGGAGGGAAGGGAGCTGTTTGGGAGGGATCAGGGGGTGGGATGTGTCAGGTGGGAGGCTGATCTCTACACTAAAGCTAAAATTAACCCTGCAAGCTCCCTACAAACTCCCTAATTAACCCCTTCACTGCTAGCCATAATACACGTGTGAGGTGCAGCAGGATTTAGCGGCCTTCTAATTACCAGAAAGCAACGCCAAAGTCATATATGTCTGCTATTTCTGAACAAAGGGGATCCCAGACAAGTATTTACAACCATTTGTGCCATAATTGCACAAGCTGTTTGTAAATTATTTCAGTGAGAAACCTAAAATTGTGAAAAATTTAACTTTTTTTTCAATTTGATCGCATTTGGCGGTGAAATGGTGGCATGAAATATACCAAAATGTGCCTAGATCAATACTTGGGGTTGTCTACTATACTACACTAAAGCTAAAATTAACCCTACAAGCTCCCTAAAAGCTCCCTAATTAACCCCTTAACTGCTGGGCATAATACACTTGTGGTGCGCAGTGGCATTTAGCGGCCTTCTAATTACCAAAAAGCAACGCCAAAGCCATATATGTCTGCTATTTCTGAACAAAGGGGATCCCAGAGAAGAATTTACAACCATTTATGCCATAATTGCACAAGTTGTTTGTAAATAATTTCAGTGAGAAACCAAAAGTTTGTGAAAAAATTTGTGAAAAAGTGAACGATTTTTTGTATTTGATCGCATTTGGCGGTGAAATGGTGGTATGAAATATACCAAAATTGTCCTAGATCAATACTTTGGGATGTCTACTAAAAAAAAATATATACATGTCAAGGGATATTCAGGGATTCCTGAAAGATATTAGTGTTCTAATGTAACTAGCGCTAATTTTGGAAAAAAGTGGTTTGGAAATAGCAAAGTGCTACTTGTATTTATGGCCCTATAACTTGCAAAAAAAGCAAAGAACATGTAAACATTGGGTATTTCTAAACTCAGGACAAAATTTTGAAACTATTTAGCATGGGTGTTTTTTGGTGGTTGTAGATATGTAACAGATTTTGGGGGTCAAAGTTAGAAAAAGTGTGTTTTTTTCAATTTTTCCTCATATTTTATATTTTTTTTTATAGTAAATTATAAGATATGATGAAAATAATGGTATCTTTAGAAAGTCCATTTAGTGGCGAGAAAAACGGTATATAATATGTGTGGGTACAGTAAATGAGTAAGAAGAAAATTACAGCTAAACACAAACACCGCAAAAATGTAAAAATAGCCTTGGTCCCAAACGGACAGAAAATGGAAAAGTGCTGTGGTCATTAAGGGGTTAACCTCAATACTCAAGGTAAACAATACTTCCTTAACCTCAATACTCAAGGTAAACAATACTTCCTTAACCTCAATACTCAAGGTAAACAATACTTCCTTAACCTCAATACTCAAAGTAAACAATACTTCCTTAACCTCAATACTCAAAGTAAACAATACTTCCTTAACCTCAATACTCAAGGTAAACAATACTTCCTTAACCTCAATACTCAAAGTAAACAATACTTCCTTAATAAAGAATGAATACATTCAATTAAAAGTTTGATTTATCAAAATCAGTCTCTGAAATAGGATCCTCTGAGTCAGAGAAAACCACATCAGCAGAAATACTACAGTATGCTGTAGATCAATACACACTTCATGGGGCCTATCTATCAAGCTCTGATTGGAGCTTGACGGCCCCTGTTTCTGTGTCACAAAGACCGCTGCTCTATAACGCTGTCCGCCTGCTCTGAGCAGGCGGACAGACATCGCGGGAAATCAACCCGATCGAGTACGATCAGGTTGATTGACATATTAGAGAAGAAAATTCGCTAGGCACCTCAAACTTAAATAAAAGTAAACTTTATTGTGACAAAATTAAAACACATAGAGAGAGGGGATAAGACACCCCTATTGTTAAACAGACTGACATGTTTCGGCCCAGAGCGCCGTAATCATAGTCCTTAAAACCTTTAAAATCAAATAACTTATAAACCCAGTGCTCCAATGCTATTGGTGGGTCATTAATTGAAATTTAAAGACACAGGGGATGGAGCATGTACTGTGATACCTATACATTGATCAATTTGCATGGCATATATATATCTAAAATACTTGAAAGGAGCGCTAACTTTTAGTCCCAAATACAAGACACAAATACAACTGGAATACTATATATATATACTATGGTCAATAACTTGACATATATATCCGAAGTACCTAAAAGGAGCATTTACTTTAATCTCCACATACAATTAGATCACATGTTATAAACATCCTATTGTGTATATGTATAACTGAAAATATATATATTTTAAATAAGGGGACAATGGAGCATATAAAAATCACACATTAAAGAAACAAGAAGCCCTTTCATTCTTGGTATCCATATATAGATGTATATATATATGTATACAGACCATAAGTGTGTACCAAAGATTACAAACTTCCAAAAATCTCTTTAGTTTTGGTGTTTCAATTTAATTTTAGATTTTCAGATTAATATATAAATTGAAACCTTTATACCAGAGGTAACCAAAATCTAATTCCAATGATTAATAAAATCATACTCAGAGTTTAGGCCCAGAGGTCTTTTAGTCTGGAGCCTAAAAATCCAATACATTTCCTGTCTGGATAAGATCTTAAATTGGTCACCCCCTCTCTTCTGTGGTTGAACCTTTTCTACAATCATCCATCTCAAGGAGCGACAGTCTTTATCATGTCGCTGAACAAAATGGGACACCAAAGGTGTACTGCTCTTCCCCACCCGTATGGTGGACAGGTGTTCCCTGATCCTAGATCTAACATCCCTGGTGGTCAAACCTATGTACTGCAGTTCACAGGCTGAGCACCAGAGAAGGTAGATGCAATAAGATGATCTACAATTTAAACAGGATGTAATGTCAAAGGTTTCACTGGTTACTACCGAAGAGAAAGTGGTCCCCACTTGGACATACTCACAGGCCTTGCACTGTGAGTAGCCACACCTGTAGGTACCTCTATGTCTGAGCCAGGAAGATGATGATGCCATTGCAGAGTCTGGTTTCCTAAGCATGGATGGCGACACTGAGTTCCCAATGGTCTTATTTCTCCTATAGGAGAATCTGCAGCCATTCCTAGCAGTCACTGCAAGGGCATCATCTGCTACTAACAGACGAAAGTGGTTTCTGACTATGTCACAGATTTCACCATACTTTTTAATGATCTTTCTATTATAGCCTCTCTGTAGTAGGCGTTGTTCCAATTCATCCGCATGTTTGTTATAGCTAAGGGGCAAAGTGCAATTGCGTTTCAGCCGTACAAATTGTCCCTTAGCTACTGAATACGGCATTTGCTTTGGATGACAGCTCCTAGCATGTAGGAGACTGTTACCTGATATTGGTTTTCTGTAGACTTCTGAGTTGACTCTACCTGTTGGCCACCCCTTCAATTCCAAATCTAAGTAATGTACTGTGTTCTTACTAAACTCGAGTGTAAAACGTAAGTTCACGTCATTTGTCCTCAAATAATCCACAAAGCATTCTGCCTGTTCCTTTTCGCCCCGCCAGACAAACAGCAAGTCGTCTATATAGCGTAGGTACAACATGATGGCAGGCCTGAAGGGGTTTCCATCTGCATAGATGCTGGACCGCTCCCACCAACCCATGAACAGGTTGGCGTAGGTTGACGCAAACTTTGCACCCATAGCGGTCCCGCATCTCTGCAGATAGAACTCCCCCTCAAACTGAAAATAATTGTGTGACAGTAAAAACTGAGTCACCTCCAGTACAAAATTTCTGAAAGGCTCACTGTGCGTAGTCCCACTCTCCAGAAAATATGCCACTGCTTTTAGGCCCCAAATATGGGGTATAGAGGAGTACAGTGAGACCACATCCACAGTGAGCCATCCACAATCCGGTAACCATCTCATGTTTTCAACCTTATTCAACACCTGTTTAGAGTCCCTAGTATAACTAGGGAGGGATTTAACCAAGGGCTGTAGTATCCCATCTAGCCACTCGGAAAGATGTTCCAACATTGAGCCTATACCATTGACTATAGGTCTGCCCTATACATTCTCTAGGGTCTTGTGCACCTTCGGTAGATGGCGAAACAGTGGGATCACTGGATGTTCCACATAAAGATACTTGGATGTTTCTAAGTCAATTAGACCATCCTCCACTGCTCCATCCAGAAGGTGCACTAACTCATGTTGAAACTTATTTGTGGGATTTTGTCTAAGGTGTTCATAGTTGTCCGTGTCCTGCAACTGTCTCAGGGCTTCTCTGATGTAATCAGCCCTGTCCATTACGACCACTTTAATTTGCCAATGTTATTTGACGATATGGAGCATTTATTGATAAAAGAAAAGAAGCTCAAATGGGACATTTGGACTTTAGAGAAATATTTAGCACAAAATATGATACCAAGGGGTCTCAGAATGAGCAAATTCCCGACTTTTGAGACAGAGGATCAGGAATTTATAGAAATGTGGAACAATGTACTAAGTGACTGTTCAATAAGGTTGATGAAGCTTTTGATTACTTTTAAAACAAACCTTTTGGTCATGATTAGATCTGAGATTGATGAGGTGCAGTTACTTTTGAATAATTTTTGCAATGATGTTGACTATCCAAATTTTGACAATGTACTACAACGTACCCTTTTAGAGGTTAAGAATGAGTTAGTAGGCATTAAACACAATAAGTTCATTAGGGATAAAGCTGATTATGATAATAACAAGGTTTACATTTGGAACAAGAGTCAGAGGTCACAAGCCAGGAGATTTCAGAATCAGTCCAGAGGAGGTAGACGTGGGAGAGGCAGAAGACGTAGAGGGAACAAAACTGTGTCCTTTTCTGAAAGTGAGGCAGACTCAGGAGGTGATAGCTCCCAGTCAGAGAATGAAGGGACCTTTTCCCATGATTTAGTGGAAATGAATACCAACTATAACAGGACAGGGGGCTATAACCTCCCCCCACGAGGAAGGGGTAATAGGCCAGGCTTTGGTAGAGCATGGGCCTTACAGCACACAGTACAAACTAGGGGTAAGCAGAATCAGTACAATAGGTATCAGACATCTACTAATTATTCTAATTACTCTTATCCCTCTACACAGCAGGGTGCTGGCAACCATTCCTATGTAAATAAAAAGAGAGAAGCGCTCAACCTGGGAACGAACAATAGCATAATAGCTTGTTCTATGGCAAGTTACCACCCTAGAAGCAGCCTCTTTTTGCTCAATATGTGCCTTTCACAGAAAAGAACTTTCCTGTAGCATATCAGTCTGATCCTGACTTCACAGTACAGTCCAGCCCCGAAATACCAGGCAATCCCTCTCTGAACAAGAGAAACAGCAAAACCCCAGACGTACGTTTCGGCCTATTGTGGGCCTCGTCAGTGAGGTGCAGCCATATCCCTCTAGGCACACTGAGCAACGGGTCCACGTCTGGATTCCCGCATCACACTTAGGGAGACTTCCCCAAGTGTCATAACTTGCATAAATAAAAAGAGAGAAGCGCTCAACCTGGGAACGAACAATAGCATAATAGCTTGTTCTATGGCAAGTTACCACCCTAGAAGCAGCCTCTTTTTGCTCAATATGTGCCTTTCACAGAAAAGAACTTTCCTGTAGCATATCAGTCTGATCCTGACTTCACAGTACAGTCCAGCCCCGAAATACCAGGCAATCCCTCTCTGAACAAGAGAAACAGCAAAACCCCAGACGTACGTTTCGGCCTATTGTGGGCCTCGTCAGTGAGGTGCAGCCATATCCCTCTAGGCACACTGAGCAACGGGTCCACGTCTGGATTCCCGCATCACACTTAGGGAGACTTCCCCAAGTGTCATAACTTGCATAAATAAAAAGAGAGAAGCGCTCAACCTGGGAACGAACAATAGCATAATAGCTTGTTCTATGGCAAGTTACCACCCTAGAAGCAGCCTCTTTTTGCTCAATATGTGCCTTTCACAGAAAAGAACTTTCCTGTGGCATATCAGTCTGATCCTGACTTCACAGTACAGTCCAGCCCCGAAATACCAGGCAATCCCTCTCTGAACAAGAGAAACAGCAAAACCCCAGACGTACGTTTCGGCCTATTGTGGGCCTCGTCAGTGAGGTGCAGCCATATCCCTCTAGGCACACTGAGCAACGGGTCCACGTCTGGATTCCCGCATCACACTTAGGGAGACTTCCCCAAGTGTCATAACTTGCATAAATAAAAAGAGAGAAGCGCTCAACCTGGGAACGAACAATAGCATAATAGCTTGTTCTATGGCAAGTTACCACCCTAGAAGCAGCCTCTTTTTGCTCAATATGTGCCTTTCACAGAAAAGAACTTTCCTGTAGCATATCAGTCTGATCCTGACTTCACAGTACAGTCCAGCCCCGAAATACCAGGCAATCCCTCTCTGAACAAGAGAAACAGCAAAACCCCAGACGTACGTTTCGGCCTATTGTGGGCCTCGTCAGTGAGGTGCAGCCATATCCCTCTAGGCACACTGAGCAACGGGTCCACGTCTGGATTCCCGCATCACACTTAGGGAGACTTCCCCAAGTGTCATAACTTGCATAAATAAAAAGAGAGAAGCGCTCAACCTGGGAACGAACAATAGCATAATAGCTTGTTCTATGGCAAGTTACCACCCTAGAAGCAGCCTCTTGGCTGCTTCTTGGGTGGTAACTAGCCATAGAACAAGCTATTATGCTATTGTTCGTTTCCAGGTTGAGCGCTTCTCTCTTTTAATTTATGCAAATTATGACATTTTGGGAAGTCTCCCTAAGTGTGATGCGGGAATCCAGACGTGGACCCGTTGCTCAGTGTGCCTAGAGGGATATGGCTGCACCTCACTGACGAGGCCCACAATAGGCCGAAACGTACGTCTGGGGTTTTGCTGTTTCTCTCGTTCAGAGAAGAATTGCCTGGTATTTCGGGGCTGGACTGCACTGTGAAGTCAGGATCAGACTGATATGCTTCAGGAAAGTTTTTCTCTGTGAAAGGCACATGTTGAGCAAAAAGAGGCTGCTTCTTGGGTGGTAACTAGCCATAGAACAAGCTATTATGCTATTGTTCGTTTCCAGGTTGAGCGCTTCTCTCTTTTTATTTATGCAAATTATGACATTTTGGGAAGTCTCCCTAAGTGTGATGCGGGAATCCAGACGTGGACCCGTTGCTCAGTGTGCCTAGAGGGATATGGCTGCACCTCACTGACGAGGCCCACAATAGGCCGAAACGTACGTCTGGGGTTTTGCTGTTTCTCTCGTTCAGAGAAGAATTGCCTGGTATTTCGGGGCTGGACTGCACTGTGAAGTCAGGATCAGACTGATATGCTTCAGGAAAGTTTTTCTCTGTGAAAGGCACATGTTGAGCAAAAAGAGGCTGCTTCTTGGGTGGTAACTAGCCATAGAACAAGCTATTATGCTATTGTTCGTTTCCAGGTTGAGCGCTTCTCTCTTTTTATTTATGCAAATTTTGACATTTTGGGAAGTCTCCCTAAGTGTGATGCGGGAATCCAGACGTGGACCCGTTGCTCAGTGTGCCTAGAGGGATATGGCTGCACCTCACTGACGAGGCCCACAATAGGCCGAAACGTACGTCTGGGGTTTTGCTGATTCTCTCGTTCAGAGAAGAATTGCCTGGTATTTCGGGGCTGGACTGCACTGTGAAGTCAGGATCAGACTGATATGCTTCAGGAAAGTTTTTCTCTGTGAAAGGCACATGTTGAGCAAAAAGAGGCTGCTTCTTGGGTGGTAACTAGCCATAGAACAAGCTATTATGCTATTGTTCGTTTCCAGGTTGAGCGCTTCTCTCTTTTTATTTATGCAAATTATGACATTTTGGGAAGTCTCCCTAAGTGTGATGCGGGAATCCAGACGTGGACCCGTTGCTCAGTGTGCCTAGAGGGATATGGCTGCACCTCACTGACGAGGCCCACAATAGGCCGAAACGTACGTCTGGGGTTTTGCTGTTTCTCTCGTTCAGAGAAGAATTGCCTGGTATTTCGGGGCTGGACTGCACTGTGAAGTCAGGATCAGACTGATATGCTTCAGGAAAGTTTTTCTCTGTGAAAGGCAAATGTTGAGCAAAAAGAGGCTGCTTCTTGGGTGGTAACTAGCCATAGAACAAGCTATTATGCTATTGTTCGTTTCCAGGTTGAGCGCTTCTCTCTTTTTATTTATGCAAACCATTCCTATGTATCAACACACTATGGTACCAGCAACCGCCATCATCCATCTACACAGCAGGAGGCTAGTAATTATTCCTATCCATCCACTCAGCAGGGCACTAAAAGTGGACAGGTTAGGGATGAGGAATTGCTACAGCTGGAACAGGTTTCTCGGATAGGCCAACATCCGAGAGATGGGGGGGGGGCACGAGCACACAGATACCCCAGCAAGGAAGATATCCGCTGAGGCAGACTCATGCCCCGTCCAAATATGTACCGTCCTAAACCTGTCCAGCCACAATTTGACCACTGAGGAAAGGAAAGTGTTGTCTTATGGCCTTGGTTTTGTACCCACAGTGAACTTTAATCTGTTTAAGACTATGCTTGATCTTAACAAATTCGTTCGCAATATTACTTTGCGCAAACACTTTGGGGACACTAACCAGGACCAGACGTTAACAACACCTGGACATGGTGTCCATAATACATGGCCCAATGAGTTGGGGTTCATGGAAACATGTGACCTAATTGCCCTGGAAGAGCTGGAAGGAGAGGGGTCTACATCAATTGATGAGACAAATAAGGATATTATTAAAAGATATCGTAACCCCTCTACCTTCTACCCTATACAGAGCAGAGGTAACATCATTGAAACCTTTTATAAACGAGTGGAAAATGACTTAAGACAATTATCCTTAACCAGGATGACAGGTTTTAATAACCTAACTAAGAACGAACGCCTGGCCCTCAAGTCATTAGAACAGAATCCTAGCTTGGTGATCAAGCAGGCAGATAAGGGGGGCTCAGTGGTCGTAATGGACAGGGCTGATTACATCAGAGAAGCCCTGAGACAGTTGCAGGACACGGACATCTATGAACACCTTAGACAAAATCCCACAAATAAGTTTCAACATGAGTTAGTGCACCTTCTGGATGGAGCAGTGGAGGACGGTCTAATTGACTTAGAAACATCCAAGTATCTTTATGTGGAACATCCAGTGATCCCACTGTTTCAACATCTACCGAAGGTGCACAAGACCCTAGAGAATGTACAGGGCAGACCTATAGTCAATGGTATAGGCTCAATGTTGGAACATCTTTCCGAGTGGCTAGATGGGATACTACAGCCCTTGGTTAAATCCCTCCCTAGTTATACTAGGGACTCTAAACAGGTGTTGAATAAGGTTGAAAACATGAGATGGTTACCGGATTGTGGATGGCTCACTGTGGATGTGGTCTCACTGTACTCCTCTATACCCCATATTTGGGGCCTAAAAGCAGTGGCATATTTTCTGGAGAGTGGGACTACGCACAGTGAGCCTTTCAGAAATTTTGTACTGGAGGTGACTCAGTTTTTACTGTCACACAATTATTTTCAGTTTGAGGGGGAGTTTTATCTGCAGAGATGCGGGACCGCTATGGGTGCAAAGTTTGCGCCAACCTACGCCAACCTGTTCATGGGTTGGTGGGAGCGGTCCAGCATCTATGCAGATGGAAACCCCTTCAGGCCTGCCATCATGTTGTACCTACGCTATATAGACGACTTGCTGTTTGTCTTGTGGGGCGAAAAGGAACAGGCAGAATGCTTTGTGGATTATTTGAGGACAAATGACGTGAACTTACGTTTTACACTCGAGTTTAGTAAGAACACAGTACATTACTTAGATTTGGAATTGAAGGGGTGGCCAACAGGTAGAGTCAACTCAGAAGTCTACAGAAAACCAATATCAGGTAACAGTCTCCTACATGCTAGGAGCTGTCATCCAAAGCAAATGCCGTATTCAGTAGCTAAGGGACAATTTGTACGGCTGAAACGCAATTGCACTTTGCCCCTTAGCTATAACAAACATGCGGATGAATTGGAACAACGCCTACTACAGAGAGGCTATAATAGAAAGATCATTAAAAAGGCTAGATATGAGATCAATTCCCTATCTAGGGAACAACTTCTAAGGGATAAGTTACCCACCAGAGAGAATCAAGGGAATAAATTGACCTTTGTCACAGACTATTCGGCTCAGTATGGTGAAATCTGTGACATAGTCAGAAACCACTTTCGTCTGTTAGTAGCAGATGATGCCCTTGCAGTGACTGCTAGGAATGGCTGCAGATTCTCCTATAGGAGAAATAAGACCATTGGGAACTCAGTGTCGCCATCCATGCTTAGGAAACCAGACTCTGCAATGGCATCATCATCTTCCTGGCTCAGACATAGAGGTACCTACAGGTGTGGCTACTCACAGTGCAAGGCCTGTGAGTATGTCCAAGTGGGGACCACTTTCTCTTCGGTAGTAACCAGTGAAACCTTTGACATTACATCCTGTTTAAATTGTAGATCATCTTATTGCATCTACCTTCTCTGGTGCTCAGCCTGTGAACTGCAGTACATAGGTTTGACCACCAGGGATGTTAGATCTAGGATCAGGGAACACCTGTCCACCATACGGGTGGGGAAGAGCAGTACACCTTTGGTCTCCCATTTTGTTCAGCGACATGATAAAGACTGTCGCTCCTTGAGATTGATTATTGTAGAAAAGGTTCAACCACAGAAGAGAGGGGGTGACCAATTTAAGATCTTATCCAGACAGGAAATGTATTGGATTTTTAGGCTCCAGAATAAAAGACCTCTGGGCCTAAACTCTGAGTATGATTTTATTAATCATTGGAATTAGATTTTGGTTACCTCTGGTATAAAGGTTTCAATTTATATATTAATCTGAAAATCTAAAATTACCAAAACTAAAGAGATTTTTGGAAGTTTGTAATCTTTGGTACTTAATCATAATACACACACTTATGGTCTGTATACATATATATATACATCTATATATGGATACCAAGAATGAAAGGGCTTCTTGTTTCTTTAATGTGTGATTTTTATATGCTCCATTGTCCCCTTATTTAAAATATATATATTTTCAGATATACATATACACAATAGGATGTTTATAACATGTGATCTAATTGTATGTAGAGATTAAAGTAAATGCTCCTTTTAGGTACTTCGGATATATATGTCAAGTTATTGACCATAGTATATATATATAGTATTCCAGTTGTATATGTGTCTTGTATTTGGGACTAAAAGTTAGCGCTCCTTTCAAGTATTTTAGATATATATATGCCATGCAAATTGATCAATGTATAGGTATCACAGTACATGCTCCATCCCCTGTGTCTTTAAATTTCAATTAATGACCCACCAATAGCATTGGAGCACTGGGTTTATAAGTTATTTGATTTTAAAGGTTTTAAGGACTATGATTACGGCGCTCTGGGCCGAAACATGTCAGTCTGTTTAACAACAGGGGTGTCTTATCCCCTCTCTCTATCGGCTAGATTTGGAGTTTTGTCGGTAACGACCCGAAAATCTAACGCCGGTGTGGTATGTGGTATTGAGAGTCCACATAAAGGCTGCGTTAGGCTCCAAAAAAGGAGCGTAGAGCATATTTAACGCAGCTTCAACTCTCGATACCAGAGTTGCTTACGCAAGCGGCCAGCCTCAAAAACGTGCTTGTGCACGATTCTCCCATAGAAAACAATGGGGCTGTTTGAGCTGAAAAAACACCTGCAAAAAAGCCGCGTTCAGCTCCTAACGCAGCCCCATTGTTTGCTATGCGGAAACACTTCCTACGTCTGCACCTAACACCCTAACATGTACCCCGAGTCTAAACACCCCTAACCTTACACTTATTAACCCCTAATCTGCCACCCCCGCTATCGCTGACCCCTGCATATTATTTTTAACCCCTAATCTGCCGCTCCGTAAACCGCCGCTACTTACATTATCCTTATGTACCCCTAATCTGCTGACCCTAACACCGCCGACCCCTATATTATATTTATTAACCCCTAATCTGCCCCCCACAACGTCGCCTCCACCTGCCTACACTTATTAACCCCTAATCTGCCGAGCGGACCTGAGCGCTACTATAATAAAGTTATTAACCCCTAATCCGCCTCACTAACCCTATAATAAATAGTATTAACCCCTAATCTGCCCTCCCTAACATCGCCGACACCTAACTTCAATTATTAACCCCTAATCTGCCGACCGGAGCTCACCGCTATTCTAATAAATGTATTAACCCCTAAAGCTAAGTCTAACCCTAACACTAACACCCCCCTAAGTTAAATATAGTTTTAATCTAACGAAATTAATTAACTCCTATTTAAAGCTAAATACTTACCTGTAAAATAAATCCTAATATAGCTACAATATAAATTATAATTACATTGTAGCTATTTTAGGATTAATATTTATTTTACAGGCAACTTTGTAATTATTTTAACCAGGTACAATAGCTATTAAATAGTTAAGAACTATTTAATAGTTACCTAGTTAAAATAATTACAAAATTACCTGTAAAATAAATCCTAACCTAAGTTACAATTAAACCTAACACTATACTATCATTAAATTAATTAAATAAAATACCTACAATTACCTACAATTAAACCTAACACTACACTATCAATAAATAAATTAAATACAATTCCTACAAATAACTACAATGAAATAAACTAACTAAAGTACAAAAAATAAAAAAGAACTAAGTTACAAAAAATAAAAAAATATTTACAAACATAAGAAAAATATTACAACAATTTTAAACTAATTACACCTACTCTAAGCCCCCTAATAAAATAACAAAGCCCCCCAAAATAAAAAAATGCCCTACCCTATTCTAAATTACTAAAGTTCAAAGCTCTTTTACCTTACCAGCCCTGAACAGGGCCCTTTGCGGGGCATGCCCCAAGAAGTTCAGCTCTTTTGCCTGTAAAAAAAAACATACAATACCCCCCCAACATTACAACCCACCACCCACATACCCCTAATCTAACCCAAACCCCCATTAAATAATTAAACCTAACACTAAGCCCCTGAAGACCTTCCTACCTTATCTTCACCATACCAGGTTCACCGATTGGTCCAGAAGAGCTCCTCCGATGTCCTGATCCAAGCCCAAGCGGGAGGCTGAAGAGGTCCATGATCCGGCTGAAGTCATCATCCAAGCGGGAGCTGAAGAGGTCCATGATCCGGCTGAAGTCTTCATCTAAGCGGGGCAGAAGAGGTCTTCCATCCGATTGAAGTCTTCATCCAAGCGGGATCTTCTATTGTCATCCATCCGGAGCGGAGCGGCAGGATCCTGAAGACCTCCGACGTGGAACATCCATCCTGGCCGACGACTGAACGACGAATGACGGTTCCTTTAAATGACGTCATCCAAGATGGTGTCCCTCGAATTCCGATTGGCTGATAGGATTCTATCAGCCAATCGGAATTAAGGTAGGAATATTCTGATTGGCTGATGGAATCAGCCAATCAGAATCAAGTTCAATTCCTACCTTAATTCCGATCGGCTGATAGAATCCTATCAGCCAATCGGAATTCGAGGGACGTCATCTTGGATGACGTCCCTTAAAGGAACCGTCATTCTTCAGTTGGACGTCGCCGGAAGAAGATGGGTCCGCGGTGGAGGTCTTCAGGATGGAGCCGGTTGTCATCGGATGAAGATAGAAGATGCCGCTTGGATCAAGATGGTTGCCGGTCCGGATCGCCTCTTCTTCCCGGATAGGATGAAGACTTTGGAGCCTCTTCTGGACCTCTTCAGCCACCGGATGATGGATCGCCAGCCCCCGCTTGGGTTGGATGAAGATATTGGAGCCAGGACGGATCGGTGATACCTGGTGAGGTGAAGACAAGGTAGGATGATCTTCAGGGGCTTAGTGTTAGGTTTATTTAAGGGGGTTTGGGTTAGATTAGGGGTATGTGGGTGGTGGGTTGTAATGTTGGGGGGGGTATTGTATGTTTTTTTTTACAGGCAAAAGAGCTGAACTTCTTGGGGCATTCCCCGCAAAGGGCCCTGTTCAGGGCTGGTAAGGTAAAAGAGCTTTGAACTTTAGTAATTTAGAATAGGGTAGGGCATTTTTTATTTTGGGGGTTGTTACGGTTACCCTTAGTCTCGCTGAGAGATGGACCGCTTAGTAGCCTGGATCCCTATTGCTAAAGAGGGGAGAAGCTGCTTTCCATAGTATTCTATATGAGTCTCGCAAATATAGAATAATCTCCCTTAGCTGCAGTACAGCTAGGATACCCTTCTGCCCACAAAAACGAGTCAACACTGCGATTGAGGGTCAAACAAGAACTCAGGACTGGGATGCCCAGCCTGCTTTTTATTAAGGTTACATGCACACAGGGCACTCCCAGGGGGAGAGGGGGGGGAAGCACAAAATCCCCCATCACACATTTAGATAGAGAGCACTGTCCTTTGACAGGCCACAATAGGATTACAGTACTTAAGATAACAAGTTTACAAGTTCATCTTATCAATTAGCAGTCTGGCTCCAGAGGTGATTAGACAATAGTTTCTAAAAGCTGAAAAAAAAGAGTTAACTCTTTATGAAATGATACTTGTTACGGTTTTCTTGGAGCCCTTCTTAGGCGCTGGCTTGCTGGTTCAGGCATTGCTGCTGGGAAATAAGCTCTTCACAACAAAATAACTAATGCTTCTGTAACAGTGCTCCCTTTCTGTGGAACACTCTGGCAGACACGGTCTGACCCCTTTTCGGGGCAGACTAAGGCTGTCCAGACCGCTGGTTATGCGGGGCTGAGGTCGGTTTGTCTGGACAACCCGTCGGCGTTGCCATTCTGTTTCCCAGGTCTGTAAGTAATGGTGAAATTGAAGGGTTGCAACGATAAGCTCCAACGTAATAGCCTGCCGTTATCTCCAGAGACCCGGTTCAGCCACACCAACGGGTTATGGTCGGTGACCAGAGTGAACTCCTGACCATATAAATAGGGAGTCAATTTCTTTAATGCCAGGACAGGAGCGTTAATTAGAGCATTTTTGAGAGCCTGGAAAGCCGTTTCACAGTGGGGAGACCACAGGACCTGTCGAGGTAAGTTCTTCTTGGTCAAGTCAGTCAGGGGTTTGGCAAGTGTGCTGTAGTCTGGTACGAACCGTCTATAGTACCCTGCCGTGCCCAGGAAGGCTAGGACCTGAGTCTTAGTGATGGGGGTGGGCCAATTGGCGACAGCTTCTATTTTGGCCGGCTCTGGTCGCTGTTTTCCACACCCCACCCGGTGACCCAGGTACTGTACCTCGGCCATCCCAAAGTGGCATTTCTCTGGCTTCAGAGTCAGGCCAGCAGCCCGGATCTGATCCAGAACCATTCCCACATGAGCTAAGTGGTCCTCCCAGGACTCACTGTGGATCGCTATGTCGTCCAGGTAGGCGCAAGCAAAACTCTGGAAGCCATCCAGGAGCCTATCCACCAAGCGCTGGAATGTAGCTGGGGCATTCTTCATCCCAAACGGCATTACCCTAAACTGATATAAGCCGAATGGGGTGACGAATGCCGACTTGGGGATAGCCTCCGGGGCCAGGGGAATCTGCCAGTAACCTTTGCAGAGGTCAATAGTGGTCAGGTAATTTCCCCTGGCTATACGATCGAGTAGCTCGTCTACCCTGGGCATAGGGTAAGCGTCCGTCACAGTATTTTCATTGAGCCTCCGATAGTCTACGCAGAACCGGGTGGTCCCATCTTTCTTGGGCACCAAAACAACTGGGGAGGCCCAGGGACTATCGGAGGGCTCAATTACCCTGAGCTGGAGCATCTCATCGATCTCCTTCTTCATTCCTGTCCTAACTGCTTCGGGGATTCGGTACGGAGCCTGGCGCAAGGGAGCTTGTCCCGGAGTATCTACCTGGTGGGTGGTTAAAGTAGTGTACCCTGGCTTCGGGGAGAAGGTGAGGTGTTTGGACTGGAGGAGTTGGTTGAGCTGCTCCCTTTCAGTGGGGCTAAGTCGGTCCCCTATCTGAACCTGTGCCACTATACCTGTGGGGAGGCTCTTTTCTAATAGGTCTGGAATGGGTAAACTGTCGGGGTCTTCCTGAGGGGAACAACATACGGCCGTCACGTTCTCTGGTCGCTCAAAATATTCCTTGAGCATGTTTACATGGAATGTCTTTCTAAGATTGTTGTCGTGGCAGCTAGCTATCACATAAGTGGTGTCTCCCCTTTTCTCTACGATCTGGTAGGGACCCTGCCAGGACGCCTGCAATTTGTCTGTCTTCACCGGCTTAAGTACTAACACCTTTTGTCCTATGGTGAAGATTCTCTTTCGGGCCCCCCGATCGTACCATACTTTCTGTCTTCTCTGGGCCAACTGGAGATTAGCCCGCACGGATTTGGCTAATTGCTCCATTCGGTCCCTGAGTTCCAGCACGTATGGCACAATGGGGACACCGTCAGCCTCCATCTCTCCCTCCCAGTGCTCCCGGATCAGGTTTAGGGGTCCCCGTACCTTTCTTCCGTAGAGCAACTCGAAGGGAGAGAACCCTGTCGTTTCCTGGGGCACCTCCCGATAAGCAAATAGGAGGTGCGGCAGGAAGCGTTCCCAGTCTCGGTATTCCTGAGTGAACGTCTTGAGCATTTGCTTGAGGGTCCCATTGAACCTCTCACACAGCCCGTTCGTCTGGGGGTGGTATGGGGAGCTCAGGAGGGACTTAATTTTGCAAACCTGCCAGAGTTGTTGGGTCAATTCAGCCGTAAATTGGGTGCCTCGGTCGGATAGGATTTCTTTTGGAAATCCTACCCGGGAGAACACCTGTACTAGTGCATTCGCTACCGTATCCGCTTGTATGTTGGATAGGGCGACAGCCTCTGGGTACCTGGTAGCGTAGTCCACTACGGTAAGAATGTATTGCTTACCGGAGGGACTAGGGGTAGCCAGTGGTCCCACTAGGTCAATAGCAACCCGGCTGAAGGGTTCCTCTACAATGGGCATATTTACTAGCTGGGCTTTAGGGTGATCGCCTCGCCTTCCTACTCGTTGACACACATCGCAGGTGTTACAGTAAGTTCTAACGTCAGCGTGCACCCCTGGCCAAAAGAACGTGTGAGTAATGCGGTGTAGGGTACGGGTAACGGCTAGGTGGCCTGCTAAGGGGATGTCGTGGCCTATTTTGAGGATTTCTTGACGGTATTTGTGGGGCACTACCAGCTGTCGCCTACGCTGTCCCCTTTTCTCTGTCCAGCGGTATAGTTTCCCTTTTTCCCATAAGAATGTTTCGTTATCTGCCCCGCCCCCTCCAGTCTCTGCTCGTTCCCGGTACTTTTGTAAGGTCGGGTCAGTCTTAGACTCTGCCTCGAAAGCATCTGGGGTGTCCCAGGGTATGGGGCCTAACCTGTCAGGCAAGGTCGGGGTAGGTCTTACCTGTGTCTCCCGCACTGGTGAGAGCTCTCGCTCCGTCCGGGCTTGGGCCCGTGTAGTCACTGGGTCCGCCTCGTTGTTGCATACTGGAGCATAGGCAGAAGTCATGGGGCCCAAATCGTTGCCCAGTAGTACTTCGGCAGGTAAATTATCCATTAGGCCCACGTTCACAGCCCCCTTTCCCGCTCCCCAATCAAGATGTACTTTAGCTGTTGGAATTTTGTACACATCCCCCCCCGCCACTCTAACGGCCACAGTCTGTCCGGATCGCTTGTGCTCTGGCACCAAATGACTCTGTACCAGCGTGATAGTAGCCCCTGTGTCTCGCAATCCCTCGGTAGATCGCCCCTCGAGCCATACCCTCTGCCGATGGTGCTGGCGGTTATCTGAGGCAGCATATACAGGGTCTGCCTCGTGAAGCGGCCCCACATATCCCTCCATAGGGGCCTCTTGGTTAACACAGAGGGCCCGGGCCGGACGATAGGACCCAGAGGGGTAATTGTAATTCCTGGGTGTCTGGTGCGTATTAAGGGGGCAGCTAGCCATGAAATGCCCTGGTTGCTTGCATCGGTGGCAAGTCGGTCTGGGACGCTCAGAGCTGTTATTGGGTGGTCCTGAGTGTCGGACGGGCCCTGTGGGTACCGGGGCTCGGAATTCAGCACGAGGGGGTGCACGGTAAACCTCTCTGGGTTCGACCCGTGCTGGAGCTCGGTAGTTCATGGGTTCGTGAAGACGGGAGTCATAATGTTCATCGGCCAATTTGGCTGCTTCTTCTAAGGTAGAAGGCCGCCTGTCTCGCAGCCATTCCTTCCCTTGCTGTTCCATGCCATTATAAAAATGTTCTAAGAGAAACAATTGTAAAATTTCCTCCCCAGTCACCGCTTTACATCCGCTCAGCCAGTGATTTGCCGCTCTCCGCATTCGGTGCGCCCATTCCATATGGGTATCGTTAGGCTTCTTTTCCGTGCCCCGAAACTGTCGGCGATACGTGTCCGGAGTTACAGCGTACCGTTGCAACAGTGTCTCCTTAACTAGCTCATACTGTGTCACTTCCTCAGCACCCAGAGTACGAAAGGCTTCCAGGGCTCGCCCGGATAGTTTCCCAGACAATATCGTGGGCCACTCTCTGTTGGGAATCTGGTGCAGGGCACATTGCCTTTCGAAGTCCGCCAAATATTCATCAATCCCTGTCTCGCTCTCTAGGAAGGGTCGAAATGCCGCATAGGGTATCTTGGGCCTCCCAGCATTTTCGACAGGGATGATTACCTGCGGGGCTTCAGCATTGCGGTGTGCGTTCGCTAGGTTGAGTTCGTGGGCTCGAGTCTCTCGTATATCCTCGTCCGCCTCCGCCATCAACTGCTGTACCAATTCCATGGAGGGGTTCGGCCCGTATAATGAGAGCCTTTCCCGAACAATCCTGGTTTTTTCGTCACTAATCGTGGTCGGTGTTTCCGCCATTGTGAAGCTCTGATCCAGTTCGGTCAATTCTGCGATCAGCTCTCTCCTCGGCCGGTTGCTGGCGTACCCCCCTCTGCTTTCAAGTAAATCCTTTAGGGTTGTACGCTTCAATTTTTCGTAAGCGCTCTCCATCCGTTCTGTACCTCTCCTAGGAAATCCAGGAAAATCCCGCCGCTGCCGCCAAATGTTACGGTTACCCTTAGTCTCGCTGAGAGATGGACCGCTTAGTAGCCTGGATCCCTATTGCTAAAGAGGGGAGAAGCTGCTTTCCATAGTATTCTATATGAGTCTCGCAAATATAGAATAATCTCCCTTAGCTGCAGTACAGCTAGGATACCCTTCTGCCCACAAAAACGAGTCAACACTGCGATTGAGGGTCAAACAAGAACTCAGGACTGGGATGCCCAGCCTGCTTTTTATTAAGGTTACATGCACACAGGGCACTCCCAGGGGGAGAGGGGGGGGGAAGCACAAAATCCCCCATCACACATTTAGATAGAGAGCACTGTCCTTTGACAGGCCACAATAGGATTACAGTACTTAAGATAACAAGTTTACAAGTTCATCTTATCAATTAGCAGTCTGGCTCCAGAGGTGATTAGACAATAGTTTCTAAAAGCTGAAAAAAAAGAGTTAACTCTTTATGAAATGATACTTGTTACGGTTTTCTTGGAGCCCTTCTTAGGCGCTGGCTTGCTGGTTCAGGCATTGCTGCTGGGAAATAAGCTCTTCACAACAAAATAACTAATGCTTCTGTAACAGGGGTCTTTGTTATTTTATTAGGGGGCTTAGAGTAGGTGTAATTAGTTTAAAATTGTTGTAATATTTTTCTTATGTTTGTAAAAAAAAATTTATTTTTTGTAACTTAGTTCTTTTTTATTTTTTGTACTTTAGTTAGTTTATTTCATTGTAGTTATTTGTAGGAATTGTATTTAATTAATGTATTGATAGTGTAGTGTTAGGTTTAATTGTAGGTAATTGTAGGTATTTTATTTAATTAATTTAATGATAGTATAGTGTTAGGTTTAATTGTAACTTAGGTTAGGATTTATTTTACAGGTAATTTTGTAATTATTTTAACTAGTTCTTAACTATTTAATAGCTATTGTACCTGGTTAAAATAATTACAAAGTTGCCTGTAAAATAAATATTAATCCTAAAATAGCTACAATGTAATTATAATTTATATTGTAGCTATATTAGGATTTATTTAACAGGTAAGTATTTAGCTTTAAATAGGAATACTTTATTTAATAAGAGTTAATTAATTTCGTTAGATTAAAATTATATTTAATTTAGGGGGGTGTTAGTGTTAGGATTAGACTTAGCTTTAGGGGTTAATACATTTATTAGAATAGCGGTGAGCTCCGGTCGGCAGATTAGGGGTTAATAATTGAAGTTAGGTGTCGGCGATGTTAGGGAGGGCAGATTAGGGGTTAATACTATTTATTATAGGGTTAGTGAGGCGGATTAGGGGTTAATAACTTTATTATAGTAGCGGTGCGGTCCGCTCGGCAGATTAGGGGTTAATAAGTGTAGGCAGGTGGGGGCGACGTTGAGGGGGGCAGATTAGGGGTTAATAAATATAATATAGGGGTCGGCGGTGTTAGTGGCAGCAGATTAGGGGTACATAGCTATAATGTAGGTGGCAGCGCTTTGCAGTCGGCAGATTAGGGGTTAATTATTGTAGGTAGCTGGCGGCGACGTTGTGGGGGGCAGATTAGGGGTTAATAAATATAATATAGGGGTCGGCGGTGTTAGGGGCAGCAGATTAGGGGTACATAAGTATAACGTAGGTGGCGGTCGGCAGATTAGGGGTTAAAAAAAATTAATCAAGTGGTGGCGATGTGGGGGGATCTCGGTTTAGGGGTACATAGGTAGTTTATGGGTGTTAGTGTACTTTAGAGTACAGTAGTTAAGAGCTTTAGAAACCGGCGTTAGCCCAGAAAGCTCTTAACTACTGACTTTTTTTCTGCGGCTGGAGTTTTGTCGTTAGATGTCTAACGCTCACTTCAGACACGACTCTAAATACCGGAGTTAGAAAGATCCCATTGAAAAGATAGGATACGCAATTTACGTAAGGGGATCTGCGGTATGGAAAAGTCGCGGCTGAAAAGTGAGCGTTAGACCCTTTTTTGAGTGACTCCAAATACCGGAGGTAGCCTAAAACCAGCGTTAGGAGCCTCTAACGCTGGTTTTCACGGCTAACGCCAAACTCCAAATCTAGGCCTTAGTGTTTTAATTTTGTCACAATAAAGTTTACTTTTATTTAAGTTTGAGGTGCCTAGCGAATTTTCTTCTCTTTTTTGGACTCTCTTTTGCCACTGCTAGGCACCTAGCTGCATTGCAGACCAAGAAGATACCCGTTTGAGGCAATTTTTTACCCGAAAGCAAAGATTCCCTATACCCGGTGCAGATCACGATCTCACTTGTATACAAGACCGGAGATAGGTAGCCCCATTGGATTGCGGAGTCTGCTGTGAAAACTCCCTCCGGATCAGTTGAATTGCATCAGAGGCTCGGCTTCCTACGAGGACCAATCCGCAAGGAGGATTGAGACACGCCCAAGTCTCAGACACTTCCAGGCTGTTGGAGAAGGCGTTTGCTCCGCAAATGGTGGACGGGCTGGTGCCCGGTAAAGCACGCTCAATATCCAGACGCTCCCAGGCTGCCGGAGAAGACGCTTGTTCCGCGGATGGTGGACGGGCCGGTGCCCGGTAAAGCACGGCAGCCGGTGAGTTGTTCAAGCCTTGTGTTGGGACTGTCAAAGTTTGTTTATCGTAAGGGGCTACCTAGTTTTTGATATTGATCGTTGATATCTGTATTAGGAGCACCGGGAACAGAAAAATATATTTATGAGTACTATTTTTGGGTTATATATACTCAGGATTTCTTGCCTATATATACTGGGACTCATATAGGGCAATGCATTGGTCTGTCCTTTGAACTGCAAGGAGTTGCAAATCAATTATATTAATTAATTAATTAAAGTATACATTTTTTCATACAAAGAACATTTGCTCTTGCAGGATACAAAGTGCTACTTATGGCTACCCTGAATGTTTTATAAGTGATTTCATAGATTGAGACTCCTTTTTTTTTTTGATTTTTTTAATTTTGTTAGGGGGATTAGATTAGGTGTAATTAGTTTAAAAATCTTGTAATTAATTTATTATTTTCTGTAATTTAGTGTTTGTTTTTTTTATACTTTAGAAAATTTTATTTAATTTTATTTAATTGTAGTTAATTTAGGTAATTTATTTAATTATAGTGTAGTGTTAGGTGTAATTGTAACTTAGCTTAGGTTTTATTTTACAGGTACTTTTGTATTTATTTTAACTAGGTAGTTATTAAATAGTTAATAACTATTTAATAACTATTCTACCTAGTTAAAATAAATACAAACTTGCCTGTAAAATAAAAATAAACCTAAGATAGATACAATGTAACTATTAGATATATTGTAGCTAGCTTAGGGTTTATTTTATAGGTAAGCATTTAGTTTTAAATAGGAATAATTTAGTTAATGCTAGGAATATTTATTTAGATTTATTTAAATTATATTTAAGTTAGGGGGTGTTAGGGTTAGGGTTAGACTTAGCTTTAGGGGTTAATAAATTTAATATAGTGGCAGCGGTATAGGGGGGGCAGATTAGGGGTTAATTAATATAATAAAGTGGTGGTGGTGTAGGGGGAGCAGATTAGGGGTTAATAAATATAATGTAGGTGGCGGTGGGCTCCGGGAGCAACGGTTTAGGGGTTAAACACTTTATTTAGTTGCGGCGGGGACCGGGAGCAACGGTTTAGGGGTTAATAAGTTTATTATAGTGATGATGGGCTCAGGGAGTGGCGGTTTAGGGGTTAATAAGTATAATGTAGGTGGCGGCGGTGTAGGGGGGGCAGATTATGGGTGTTTAGACTCGGGGTAAATGTTAGGGTGTTAGGTGTAAACGTTACCATAGGAATCAATGGGATATCGGGCAGCAGCGAACATGAGCTTTCGCTGCTTTCCGACTCCCATTGATTCCTATGGCACACGCCGCCTCCAGGGCGGCGGATTGAAAACCAGGTACGCTGGGCCGGAATGGTGCCGAGCGTACCTGCTAGTTATTTGATAACTAGCAAAATTAGTCAGATTGTGCCGAACTTGCATTCGGAACATCTGTAGTGATGTAATTATCGATCTGTGTCGGACTGAGTCCGGCGGATCGTATGTTACGTCACTAAATTCTACTTTTGCCGGTCTATAGGGTTTGATAACTAAGGGGAATCAGACTCGCCACAAATACGCTGCGGAATTCAAGCGTATTTGCGGTTGACGGCTTGATAAGTAGATGCCATAGCCTTCTCTATATCTTTTGCAATATAATCCATTATATCAACAGTAATATCATGTACATTAGACTCTGAAGGTAAAACAGTAGATGTATATGTACTATAGAAACATTATCAGTATGAATAATACAATATAATAAGTGCCACATATTTGAGCTGAAGAAATAAAATCAGCTAATTAAACAATATACACACTTAGCTTTGGTAGAAATTGTGTACAGGCAGCATAGTTTCTACAATAACATCAGAGGCAGGATTAGTTTGAGACATTTTGTAAAAATGTAACAAAAAAAGAAAAAAATTATATCCAATTTCCTCAAAATAGCAGTTTCAGGAATGGGAAAAAATGCTTATATGAAAAATAAAAGCAAATATCATAGCCCTCTGTAACAAATGAAAGCAGAGAGCAAAAGAGAGAGAGACTTAATGTAACAAAATTTTTGGCGCCAAAAATGACGCCAACAAAGATGACGCAAATGCTGAGAAAAAAACTTTTGGCACCAAGGTTAACAGGAAATGACACAAATCGCGCCAAAAAATTCACGTCAACAAAGACGCAAGAAATGACGTAACTTGCGTCACAACAAATGCAAAAAAAAAATTGCACCAAGAATGACGCAATAAATAGAAACATTTTGCCCGCGAAAATTTAAAAAACAAGATCAATGTTACAACTAGCTGGAACTTCAGGTAAGAAAAAATTTACAAAATTTCTCCCAAACATAATTTTCCATGATGAAACTGTTAGACTGTAAAGGGAAATAAACATAGACTTATAGCAAATATATGCAATATATATTTAAAAACTTCAAAAATATAAAGTGCCAAACATAGCTGAGAGTGTATTAAAAAAAGTTATATACTGAACTGTAGTATGAGTGAGGTGGGAGGTGTATTTATAGGCATTCTGAGGTTTGGGAAACTTTGCCCCCTCCAGATAGGAATGTGTATCCCATACGTCACTAGCTCATGGACTCTTGCCACTTACATGAAAGAAATAGGCTGTATATGCAAAGAACTCATAATCACAAAACCCAGTATATAATGTAGTACAGGGCTTGTGCCACACTAACTTTTGGCTAAAATTGCAAAAATTGTGTATCTGTTTTAAATAATATGTATTGCCATTAATAAGAGATTTGTAAATAATAATAATATGTATAGTCAGTGTGTTTGCACATATATTAATGAGAGATTTGTAAATAATAATAATATGTATAGTCAGTGTGTTTGCACATATATTAATGAGAGATATGTAAATAATAATAATATGTATAGTCAGTGTGTTTGCACATATATTAATGAGAGATTTGTAAATAATAATAATATGTATTGCCATTAATAAGAGATTTGTAAATAATAATAATATGTATAGTCAGTGTGTTTGCACATATATTAATGAGAGATTTGTAAATAATAATAATATGTATTGCCATTAATAAGAGATTTGTAAATAATAATAATATGTATAGTCAGTGTGTTTGCACATATATTAATGAGAGATATGTAAATAATAATAATAGGTATTGCCATTAATAAGAGATTTGTAAATAATAATAATATGTATAGTCAGTGTGTTTGCACATATATTAATGAGAGATTTGTAAATAATAATAATATGTATAGTCAGTGTGTTTGCACATATATTAATGAGAGATATGTAAATAATAATAATATGTATAGTCAGTGTGTTTGCACATATATTAATGAGAGATTTGTAAATAATAATAATATGTATTGCCATTAATAAGAGATTTGTAAATAATAATAATATGTATAGTCAGTGTGTTTGCACATATATTAATGAGAGATTTGTAAATAATAATAATATGTATTGCCATTAATAAGAGATTTGTAAATAATAATAATATGTATAGTCAGTGTGTTTGCACATATATTAATGAGAGATTTGTAAATAATAATAATATGTATTGCCATTAATAAGAGATTTGTAAATAATAATAATATGTATAGCCAGTGTGTTTGCACATATATTAATGAGAGATTTGTAAATAATAATAATATGTATTGCCATTAATAAGAGATTTGTAAATAATAATAATATGTATTGCCATTAATAAGAGATTTGTAAATAATAATAATATGTATTGCCATTAATAAGAGATTTGTAAATAATAATAATATGTATAGTCAGTGTGTTTGCACATATATTAATGAGAGATATGTAAATAATAATAATAGGTATTGCCATTAATAAGAGATTTGTAAATAATAATAATATGTATAGTCAGTGTGTTTGCACATATATTAATGAGAGATATATAAATAATAATAATAGGTATTGCCATTAATAAGAGATTTGTAAATAATAATAATATGTATAGTCAGTGTGTTTGCACATATATTAATGAGAGATTTGTAAATAATAATAATATGTATTGCCATTAATAAGAGATTTGTAAATAATAATAATATGTATTGCCATCAATAAGAGATTTGTAAATAATAATAATATGTATAGCCAGTGTGTTTGTACATATATTAATGAGAGATTTAAATTGTAAATAATAATAATATGTATAGCCAGTGTGTTTGTACATATATTAATGAGAGATTTGGAAATAATAATAATATGTATTGCCATTAATAAGAGATTTGTAAATAATAATAATATGTATAGCCAGTGTGTTTGTACATATATTAATGAGAGATTTGTAAATAATAATAATATGTATTGCCATTAATAAGAGATTTGTAGATAATAATAATATGTATATCCAATGTGTTTGTACATATATTAATGAGAGATTTGTAAATAATAATAATATGTATTGCCATTAATAAGAGATTTGTAAATAATAATAATAATAATAATAATATGTATATCCAGTGTGTTTGTACATATATTAATGAGAGATTTGTAAATAATAATAATAATAATAATAATAATAATAATAATAATATGTATAGCCAGTGTGTTTGTACATATATTAATGAGAGATTTGGAAATAATAAAAATATGTACTGCAATTAATAAGAGATTTGGAAATAAGATTAAACTTTTTCAAACCCCAAAAACATGTGTATATTTGTTTTTAAACACAATGTTCTTGATACATAATAAATAAAATTTATATATTGTAGATTACACTCTTTTTATAACTGTTACTTTGCATTAATTACTGGTAAGGAAACTGCACAAAACCTTTTCACAGATGCTTTATGCACCTCCGACTGATTTTGAAAGTTATGATTTGGAGGCCTATTTATCAAGCTGTCAACCGCAAATATACTGGAATTCCGCAGAGTAATTGTGGCGAGCTTGATTTGCCTCATTTATCAAAGCCTACAGACCGGCAAAAGTTGAAATCTGTGACGTAACATGCGATCCGCCGATCTCAGTCTGACACAGATCAATGCTTACGTCATTACAGATATTCAGAATACAAATTTGGAACTATCTGACTACTTTTGCTAGTTATCAAATATCTAACAGGTACGCTCGCCACTATTCCGGCCCAGCGTACCTGGTTTTCAATCAACCACCCTGGAGGCGGCGGATGCCATAGGAATCAATGGGAGTGTGAAAGCAGCGAAAGCTCATGTTCGCTGCTGCCCGATATCCAATTGATTCCTATGGGAGAATAAAAGTTACGTTTACACCTAACACGCTAACATAATCCCCGAGTCTAAACACCCCAAATCTGCCGCCCCGACATCGCCGCAACCTACATTATACTTATTAAACGCTAATCTGTCGCCCCCTACACCGCCACCACCTACATTATACTTATTAACCCCTAATCTGTCGCCCCCTACACCGCCGCCACCTACATTATACTTATTAACCCCTAATCTGCCACCCCCTACACCGCCGCCACCTACATTATACTTATTAACCCCTAATCTGCCGCCCGCCACCGCCGCCACCTACATTATACTTATTAACCTCTAATCTGCCGCCCAAACACCGCTGCCACCTACCTACACTTATTAACCCTTATCTGCCGCCCCTACACCGCCGCCACCTACATTATACTTATTAACCCCTAATCTGCTGCCCCGACACCGCCACCACCTACATAAAAGTATTAACCCCTATCCTGCCGCTCCCGGAGCCCACTGCAACTAAATATATGTATTAACCCCTAAACCCCTGGCCTCCCACATCACTACCACTTACTAAACCTATTAACCCCTAAACCGCCAGCCCCCCACATCACCATAAACTAAATAAAGCTATTAACCCCTAAACCTAACAACCCGCTAACTTTATATTAAATATTAACTCATCCCTATCTTATAATAAATTAAAACTTACCTTTAGATTTAAATTAAACTATATTAAACTATTAATTAACCTACCCTAACTATTACACTAAAATTACAATAAACTATATTAAACTATTAATTAATCTACCCTAACTGTTATACTAAAATTACAATAAACTACAAATTAAATTAAATATATTATAATGTTAAAAACCTAACCCTACTCAAATAATTTAAATCTACTATTAACAATTACAAAGTTACAAAAAAACTAACATCTAAGTTAGACAAAATAACAAAGACTGTTACAAAAAAAAATAAACATAAGTTACACAAAATAAAAAATAAATGATCAAATATTTAAACTAATTACACCTAATCTAATAGCCCTATCAAAATAAAAAAGCCCCCCTAATATAAAAAAACCCTAGCATACAATAAACAACCAATAGCCCTTAAAAGGGCCTTTTGTGGGGCATTGCCCCAAAGAAATCAACTCTTTTCCCTATAAAAAAAATACAAACACCCCCCAACAGTAAAACCCACCACCCACACAACCAAACTCCCCAAATAAAAACCTAATCTAAAAAAATCTAAGCTCCCCATTGCCCTGAAAAGGGCATTTGGATGGGCATTGCCCTTAAAAGGGCATTTAGCTCTTTTTGTTGCCCAATCCCTAATCTAAAAATAAAACCCACCCAATAAACCCTTAAAAAAACCTAACACTAACAGTTTCTGAATACCCGACATCCATCCTCAACGAAGCGGCAGAAGTCCTCAGCGGAGCAGGCAGAATTCTTCATCCAACCGGGCAGAAGTCTTCATCCAGACGGCATCTTCTATCTTCATCCATTCGGCGCGGAGCGGCTCCATCTTCAAGACATCCGGCGCAGAGCATCCTCTTCTCTTGATGTCTTCTTCCGAATGAAGGTTCCTTTAAATGACGTCATCCAAGATGGCGTCCCTTAGATTCCAATTGGCTGATAGAATTATATCAGCCAATCAGAACTAAGGTTAAAAAAATCCTATTGGCTGTTGCAATCAGCCAATAGGATTGAGCTTTTATCCTATTGGCTGATCCGATTGAGCTTGCATTCTAATTTCTATTATCAACCGGTTTCTGCAATAGGATTACTTCCAGAAACGAACTGTATTATTTGTCTGACAACAGTAGTTCAAAGTATTACTGACTTTGTTATAGAGACATTACTTATCTGTGTGCCATCTGTTTATTATTGATTTTCGCTTTCATTCTAATATTTCTATACTTTTGTGTGCAATATTTTTTGTGAATAATTTTTATTAGACAGTGTTACTATGAGAGTGTAACTGTTCTTTGTGATGTATTTTTTAAGTGTTTTCTTCAGCTTTTTAAATTCGCAAAACAGTTAACCACAGCTCTGAGATTGTGATTATCGCGTAAATCAAGACTGCGCTAGTGAATTGCAATATCAATGCAATTGAAAGGGGGTGCAAAGACTTGCGAAAACCCTTGTGAAATTGTTTGTGCACCACTTGTAATCTAGCCCATAATCTTATGCTAAAGATAAGCACATAATTAATACTTTAGTTCAATTTGAAGGCAAAGTGATATGATATTAAAACTATTATCCTCTCACCATGTTATAACAAAATAGTACAGAAAAAATGTCTGACATTTGTACTGATATTCAGTATCATGATTCCCATGGTAAAACTTCAGTTCCGGTACATTTTGGAAACAAATTACAAGTATTTCAGATACATCTATGTAATTTCAACAGCTGAAGAGAATTATTAAGAATATAACCATAAAGCAGCCTTATAATACAATTACTTATGCATACAATTAGTTTTGTTATATTAAGTTGAATACTTTGTTAAATACATTTGGCACACAATCACATAATATTAATTTATTTCTATCTATAGCATATTATGGGGTGTTTACATTTTATTTTTCATTACTTCTATAATAAGTACTTAAGCAATAAATTAGAATCTTACCTGTGAGCAGAGCCATCCCCAGCAAGCAGATGTGTATTACAGGTTGGTCCATAACCACTAGTAACGTCATTCAGGAACAAACCCTTAAAGATAACCATAAAGATTCACATGTGCAGCAACATTTAGTGCGTCACAGCTCACAAATAGACCCTCCCAGCACCACAACACACAGGCTGCTATATATCTTGTCACTGGCACATCTCAGTCTGTCTCTGGCATATTTTAGCAACCTATTGGCACACTTTCATGTTTCTAACTTATTTTCCTAATCATGTATGATACATTTAACCTGATTCACTCTATCTTTTAAAACTCATTATGGCAGTTTATCTGTGACAAAACCCCCAAAACAAAACAAAAAACAGTTGCCTTTAGCCCAAGTATTACCAAGGCTGCAGGTCCTGAGGTTTAGAAACTAGAGCTTTTAGTTCTTTATTTTCTGTTCTTAGTAAGGTTGGCGTTAGAAATAAAGTGGAAACTTTCATAACCATAAGACATACAGTGGTTGCCCTTTTTTATCCTCTTCCCCCTAACTCATATGTTTAATCTCTTTACCCATAAATCCTATTCTAGAGTAGACCAGCCCCTCAGCATTGTGCCAGCTCTGAGGTTTGGGTAATACTTTCACAACAAACTTTCAACATTTCCATACTGGGTTTCTGAGCTTGAAATAAAATCAGAAGCTTCATTCAATATGATAAGAAAGAGGTGGGTATAATATTCTGGTATTAGTTGTTAGATGTTCATAAGTAAAAGATAAGAAAGAGGTGGGTATAATATTCTGGTATTAGTTGTTAAATGTTCATAAGTAAAAGATAAGAAAGAGGTGGGTATAATATTCTGGTATTAGTTGTTAAATGTTCATAAGTAAAAGATAAGAAAGAGGTGGGTATAATATTCTGGTATTAGTTGTTAAATGTTCATAAGTAAAAGATAAGAAAGAGGTGGGTATAAGATTTTGGTATTAGTTGTTAAATGTTCATAAGTAAAAGATATGAAAGAGGTGGGTATAATATTCTGGTATTAGTTGTTAAATGTTCATAAGTAAAAGATAAGAAAGAGGTGGGTATAAGATTTTGGTATTAGTTGTTAAATGTTCATAAGTAAAAGATAAGAAAGAGGTGGGTATAATATTCTGGTATTAGTTGTTAGATGTTAATAAGTAAAAGATAAAGCTAAGGTATTATTTGTATTATTATTTTTTTATGTTAAAATAAAAATACTATGGCTCTTGTGCTTTTTGATATCTCATTTCTTATCTCCTCCTGCAGAGTCATCATGTCAGTACTAGACAGCACATTTTTATGATGACTCGTAAATATTATTAGGTTAAAAAAAATGAGGTGCACACCTCATTATAGTACAGATAGGCACCAGATATAATTTTCTCTTTTCAAGAGTTTATTTTAAAATCCAGTTGGACACAATGCAAATGAATCTTTTGGAACGAATATTCAGAAATATTAGTTTTTTTGAAGATTCGACTGCTGATCTATTCGTTTTAAACAAATATTCGTGGACATGTTCCTTTGCTAAATTTGAAAAAGTTCACCTGTAGCGTTATATACTTACCTATAGCGCGCTGGAGAGCTGTGCTAATCCTGACAATTCTCTATAGAGCCGGGGCACACTAATAGGAGGATTAGCGTGCACGGCTCTCCAGCTCGCTATAGGTATTTTTAACCCGTAAGTTCATTTAAAGTAAATGAATGAATATAGTCAAATTTTGACAGTATTTTCTTTAAATTTTGTGGTGCATTCATTTAGATATTTGTTTTAGGAAAACAAAACAAATATTCGTGTTTTTCTAATGAATTTGCATTTGTATCTAAACAAATGCATTAATATATGAAGAAAAATACGCTACCCACCATGAAAAAATAAAAACAGTTTTAGTCACTTGGTAACACCCAACAAATCTGACACCTTTCGCAAACACAGAAAATCTTTGGGAATATTAGAAAAACAACTAATAAAGAAATAATAAATACATTAACCTCTAGAGAAAGCCACAAAATACGATTAACTATAATTCTCTGCACTTAGGAATATGTTAGTCCTTTATAATTAAATAATAATTCTAATGTTATGTCACTTACATGGAAAAACAAGATATGCTGATGGAATATTCATGTTACCACATTTCTGCATCCATCTAGAAAGCTGCAAAATTGTTTATAAAAATGCTTGTAAGTGTAACATATTTGCCTGTTTGTTTTGTTATTGTAATTAATCTCGCTGGATAAAATACAAACAGTCTTAACATTCTTACAGATGCGAAAAACTGGCTGGGGGCATCTGGGGATGTTCTCTAGAGTCATGGTCAGAATTTTCTCATCTACATCTCAGTCCAGAATGTGTAATTCATAAAGACAATGTTGTCCCTTTTCTATATAATTATCTTATTATATATACACAAAACTGATATATTAAAACACACAATACATCTTTTAATTAAGACTAATAAAATATATTAAGCATTTTTATATATCTGTGCTTAGCTAATATGTAGTGTACAACATGTACAACATACACGGATAAGTTATTATCTTTCTAGTTCTAAAATTTGATTTTTTTATTCTATTTAGTAGATTGTGATACCTTTTAATGGACCAACAAAATAAAAAAAAATATACCATAAGCTTTCAAGACCTCAAACATCTTCTCTTCAGATGTAGATAAAAAAATTCTGAAAAGGAAAGGATTATAATCTCTTGAATATATAGAGCTAGATTACAAGTAGATTGCTAATTTATCATGCGCCCACAAACGGGTAAATTCGCCCGTTTACGGACGTGCAATAAATAGCCATTACAAATGGCTGGTTATTGCTATCGCAAGCTTGTGGTAGCAATTAACGCTCAAACAATTAACCAGAGGTTAGACCTCTGGTTAATTATTTAAATGTCTCATAATTGCCCCTAAAATAACATGTGATGTCTCTTTTAAACATTGCACTAAGCAGTTTTTGGTGGCTAAAGTTGGCGGGAGTGGGGTGTTAAAAAAACACACACAAAAAAACGGTACTGGAAAGTGCCTATACATTGCAGTCTATGGGGACTGTGTGTTCCCAGTAAATATATATGTAGATGCTTATATATATATATATAGTTATATTTGCTTTGTGATTTACCCCCTTCGCTGCGCTAGTTCTCATGTAGTGTCTCACGGCATAAGAACGAGGCTCCCATTGGAGCCTATGGAAGTGCGCTCTCTTGAGTGCAATGGTTCCGTACAATATGAACACAAGGTTGCATTCGCATTGCACCTCACTTGTAATAGCAGCACACATTTGCGTACCCTGGTATTACTAAGTTGAGCGCCAATATTGCAGAAGCGATATTTTGTGCTCATTTTGTAATCTAGCCCTTAATGATTTAAAAAAGGTTTTCAGGTAATTGGGTTAACACAAAGTCAGTCCTTATCAATAGTTCCCCATGAAGGCAGGGATGGAAGTGTGAAAACTGCAGACTAGGGGCCTATTTAAGAACGTGTGAGCTGACATGATCCGATATTGCATATCATGTCCGCTGCACATCGATAAATGACTACAGCATACACTGTCGGCATTTATCATTGCACCAGCAATTCTTGTGAACTGCTTGTGCAATACAGCCCCCTGCAGATTCGCGGACAATCGGCCGCTAGCAGGCGGTGTCAATCAACCCGATCGTATTGAATTGGGTTGATTTTTGGCGATGTCTGTCCGCCGCCTCAGAGCAGGCAGACAGGTTATGGAGCAGCGGCCTTTAGACCACTGCTTAATAACTTGTGTTTCTGGTGAGCCTAAAGGCTGGCAGAAACACGGGGTGAGACCTCTGGTACCCTAGATGTCTAGGATATTTTATAGTTTCACATCTCCCCATAGTTTGTCATAGCCAGGGTCTTGATTCAAACAACTCATAATCTAGCCCTGAAAGGGGCATTAAACTGTTGTGATACAGATAGGGCATGCAATATTAAACAACTTTCCAGTTTACTTTTATCATCAAATTTGCTGTGCTCTCTTGTTATTCTTTGTGAAAAGCTAAACCTAGGTAGGCTCATATGCTAATTTCTAAGCTGTTGAAATGCCTCTTATATTGGTGCATTTTGACAGTTTTTCACAGTTAGACATTGATAGGTTATCTGTGCCATATACTGTAGATAACATTGTGCTCACTCCCGTGGAGTTATTTAAGAGTCAGCACTGATTGGCTAAAGTGCATGTCTGTCAAAAGAACTGAGATAAGCGGGCAGTCGGCAGAGGTTTAGGTACAAGGTAATTACAGAGGTGAAAAATGTATTAATATATCAGTGTCGGTTATGCAAAACTGGGGAATGGGTAATAAAGGGATTGTCTATCTTTTTTAAAATAATGCAAATTCTGGAGTAGACTGTCTCTTTAATGGGGTTTGAGTGTATTTAAATGCTTTGGGAGCCTATGTGGTATTCTAATTTCATATTGCAGAGAGGAAGGAGGATATGAAAAGAAATGTAAAAATAGGTCAGACGGTGTATGTGTGGTAACAAGAGATTTCTTGGTTGGTTAGATCTGATTATAAGAAAGACTAAACTATGTGGTATTATTTACCTGAATCTAATAACAGTTAAATTCAGTATTTTCCAAAATGTGACTATAGATGAACCTAAAATAAAATAATTAGAGAAGACAGAGAATTATTACTGGAGGGATTCAGGAGCCATCTCAGGATATGAAGACAATGTAGCAAATGCACATTTCATATTACGTTTCCAATTTGTATGTATCTATCTAAGCAGTCAATGAGAAATTAAATCATCATAAAACATTTTATATATTTTTGTATATTAGACATGTGCAACAATTTAGTTTCGTGTTCATTAGTTAAATAAATAATTTGGTTTCGACAAATTAGTTTAGTTAAGTTTAAAAAAAAATTGTTTTGGCAAATTAGTTATGTTAAGTTAAATAGTTTTTTCGGGTCAGTTCGTTATTTCGGATACATTCTTTATTCATATTCATTATTCTATTCTAAAGTTTACAATAGAATAATGCATATAAAAAAAGAATGACTCTGAAAAATCTAAAGGATACGAAAAAAGCATTTAACTTAACATAACTAATATGCCGGCGATTGCCGAAACAAAATGATCTAAAACCGCCGCACCACCCACATCGCTAACTCTAAATAAAGTGATTAACCCCTAAACCACTGTCCCCCACATCGCCAACACTACCTAAACCTATTAACCCTTAAACCGCACCCCCCACATCGCCGAACCTAAATAAACCTATTAACCCCTTAACTACCGTTCCCGACATCGGCAACACTAGCTAAACCTATTAACCCCTAAACCGCAGTTCCCCGACATCGCCGACACTAACTAAACCTATTAACGCCTAAACCACCGTTCCCAAACATTGTCAACACTAACTAAACCTATTAATGCCTAACCCGTAGTTTCCCGACTTCGCCAACACTAATGAAAACACTAAATAAACCTATTAACCCCTAAACCACCATTCCCAAACATTGCCAACACTAACTAAACCTATTAACCCCTAAACCACAGTTCGCTGACACTAACTAAACCTATTATCCCCTAAACCGCCGTACACCCACATCGCCAACACTAAAACACTAAATAAACCCAATAACCTCTAAACCGCCATACACCCACATTGCCAACACTAACTAAACCTATTAACCCCTAAACCGCCACCCCCACATCGCAACAACCTAAATTAAACTATATTACCCCTAAACCTAACACCCTCTAACATTAACATAATTAAAATAGACCTAAATAAAAATTACAATTATTAACTAACTACCTATTTAAAAATAAATACAAACTTACCTGTGAAACAAAAATAAAACCTAAGCTAGCTACAATATAACTATTTTATTCCTATTCTAATACGCCATTTAAAAAAAAAAAAAAAACCCAAAATAAAAAACCCTAATCTATAATAAACTACCAATAGCCCAGCTAGGCCTTTTGTAGGGCATTGCTCTAAAGTTAACAGCTCTTTCGCTAAAATATTACAACAAACACCCCTAACATTACAAACCCCCACCCCTCAAACCCACAAAATAAAAACGTCCTAACTAAAAAAAACTAATCTACCCATTGCCCTGAAAAGGGAATTTGCATGGGCATTGCCCTTAAAAGGGCATTCAGCTCTTTTACAAGCCCATTAAAACCCTAAACTAAAAAAAAACACCCCAAAAAAACAAAAAAAATACCTAACACTAACACAGTTCCTGAAGTCCGGCGAAAGATCTTCATCCGATCGGCGAAGCATCTTCATCCAGGCGGCTCCATCTTCATCCATCGCAGGACCGGCATCTTCTTCATCCCTGCGGAGGCGGAGCGGTCAGTGGATGCGTGGAGGCAGAGGTCCAGACGGAGTTCCATCGGTCCGACGTGGAGGTCCTCTTCAGCAGCACACTGAGGATTCAATGCAAGGTACACCTTTTATATTGGGGTACCGTTGCATTCCTACTGGCTGAAAAATTCAAATCAGCCAATAGGAATGAGCAGCTCTCATTCATATTGGCTGATTCAAATCACCTATCAAAACTATATTTTTTTTTTTAGTAGACAACCCAAAGTATTGATCTAGGTCCATTTTGGTATATTTCATGCCACTATTTCACAGCCAAATGCGATCATATAAAAAAAAATGTTAACTTTTTCACAATTTTAGGTTTCTCACTGAAATTATTTACAAACAGCTTGTGCAATTATGGCACAAATGGTTGTAAATGCTTCTCTGGGATCACCTTTGTTCAGAAATAGCAGACATATATGACTTTGGTGTTGCTTTTGGATAATTAGAAGGCCGCTAAATGCCGCTGCGCACCACACTTGTATTATGAAGGGGTTATTTAGGTAGCTTGTAGGGTTAATTTTAGCTTTAGTGTAGAAATCAACCTCCCACCTTACACATACCACCCCCTGATCCCTCCCTGACCACCCTCAAACAGTCCGATTCCCTCCCCCACCTTACAATTGTCACCGCCATCTTAAGTACTGGCAAAAAGTCTGCAAGTATGAAAATAAGTCTTTTTTTTAATTTATATATTTTTTAAATATACTTGCTGCAGTGTAGGTTCCCCCCTAACCCCCGAACTTCCCTGATCCCCCCAAAAAAGCCCTCTAACCCTCCCCCTCTACCTATTTGCCACCATCTTAGGTACTGGCAGCTGTCTGCCAGTACCAAGTTTGCTGCAAATGTGGCTATTTAAAAAAAAAATATATATATATAACACCATTTTTTCTGTAATGCAGCTGCCCCCCCTCAATACCCTACCACCCTCACCCTCCCAGATCCCTTTATGGCGACAATCCCACTGTGGATCCCCCTCATTGCCCCTACCTCCCTCCTTTCCTCTCAGTGACGCCATCTTATTTATTTATTTTTTTATTATTGTAGCATGGCTGAGTGTTCCTTTCCACTCCCGCCCTCTTCCTGCCTCCTCCAGCGATGTGCCGCCCACCCGCCTCCCTCATGGCGCTTCCACCCACCAAATCTATTTTTGCAGTGCCCCTCTCGTGGGGCATGCAGAAATAGCACAATCTCGCTATTCTGAGCGAGATCGCGGCAAAGAGAAGTCTAGGGTACGTCGCTGGTCCTTAAGGGCATAACGACCAGCATCATACAGGGTATGACGCTGGTCGTTAAGCGTTTAAGGGCTATTGGTAGTTTATTATAGATCAGAGTTTTTTATTTTGGGGGTGTTTTTTTTTTTCAAACAGGGTATTAGAATAGGAATAATTTTTATTGTTTTGGATAATTTCGGTTTATCGGGTTAATATAGTTTAATTTAGGTTGTTGTGATGTGGGGGGCAGTGGTTTAGGGGTTAATAGGTTTAGTAAGTGTCGGGGAACTGTGGTTTAGGGGTTAATAGGTTTAGTTAGTGTTGCTGATGTTTGGGAACGGCGGTTTAGGGGTTAATAGGTTTATTTAGTGTCAGCGATGTCAGGGAACTGAGGTTTAGGGGTTAATAGTTTTTTTTTAGTGTTGACGATGTCGGGGAAAGTTGGTTTAGGGGTCAATAGGTTTATTTAGTGTCAGCGATGTGAGGGTTGGTGGTTTAGGGGTTAATAGGTTTAGTTAGGGTCCACGATGTCAGGCAACTGCAGTTTAGGGGTTAATAGGTTTAGTTAGTGTCGGCAATGTTGGGGAACTGCGGTTTAGGGGTTAATAGGTTTAGTTAGTGATTTAGTTAGGGTCGGCGATGTCAAGCAACTGGGGTTAAGGGGTTAATAGGTTTAGTTAGTGTCGGCGATGTCGGGGAACGGTAGTTATGGGGTTAATAGCTTTATTAAGTGATTTAGTTAGTGTCGGTGATGTCAGGGATCTGTGGATTAGATTAGAAAAATTAAAAATTCCAAATATGAATAAAGAATTGATCCAAAAATTCGGAAACTGATTTATTTATTTTTGGAATTTTTCGGGATTTTAGTTATGGTGCCGATTCGGAAATTCTGATTCATTTGAATCTCCGAATCGGCCAAAATTTGTCTGAAAATTAAATTCGGCCAATACGAATTTCACGTGTCTATTGTATATTATATATTGTATGTCCTGAATTTTAGCTGCACGGACCTACTGTTAATAGTGAACATTTATGCTGTAAGTAGATTTCTTTTTTAATCAATCTTGTTTTTCTCACACTAAATATACTTACATAAAGACATAGTATACATATACCAACCGTATGTAACATATCATACAACACATATTTATCTTTTTTTTTGTTTGTTTTGTCATTGTTTTCCCTGACACAAATATCCACAGTCAAGTAATACACAGGTTCTTTGTTGAGATTTTGTTTATTGATCACGTACCAAGTTGATCAACATGGGAGAATTATGCCGACAGCAAATTCTGAAGCTGGGCAGTCCAGCATTCAGTTTTAACAGAGTACAACAGGTTAGGTAATCATCATGTATCCACCAGTAATATTCTACTTAAAGATCCCTTCATCTGGTTGCTGGGCAAAATACCTATTCTAATACTTCTGTTTTCCTATACTTGTTACATTTTACAAGAATGAGGAACAATTTAACAAGTTAGTTTCCATTTGAACCACCTGTCAGCAAAATAGCATACCCTCTGTTTTACCTAGCCTAGTATCCTGTGCACTGGCCTAGTGCACAGAAAACCATTCATGTGACTTCACTAATTTTGGACAGGGAGAGAAATAGAGCAATTAACTGTTTGTTATCCTACAGATAGTTGCCTGGCCCAGTGTTACATGCAGATAGGTAACATACTCACATGACAAGAGTTTTCAAACAAGATAGAAGACAGGATAATTAAGCATAAGCAAAAATATCCACTGTGGCCTATCTGACTGAAAAAGCCCCCTTAAAAATAACCAGCTACCTCCATTATTTTACAGTCCCTCCTCTGATACTTATGTGAGCTCACACAAAAGTATCACAGATCAGTAACTCGTATGGCATTTAAGCGACTGAATTCCATCAGTTCCACCATTTCTTTCTCTGTACGTCCACAGCTCATATCCTCATAGCTGGTAGACTGTGCGCCAGGGGCAACATACAGGGTGCTGTAGGTGGTATCTGGAGGGCCTGTGTCTTCTTTGAGGATCCTTGCCTGGTTGGAGGTAGTCAAGGCACACAGCTTCTGCAACAAGAACTTGAAACATGACACTACAAGGAAAATAATCACAATGAGTATGACACACAATATTAGGCCATGCAAGATCTTGGTACCAAGTTCACCCAACCATTCTCCCAGCCCAAAAGACTAGTCAAACCCTTGAGGGACTTCTCTCAGCCTCTGTTGTACCTCTCTTATGTTGTCAATATGTTCAGCTATGAGTGCAGAATTATTAGCAATGAAAACACAGCAAGAATCCAACCCCCCTTAGCAGCTAGTATGTAGTCTAAAGCCATCCTATTTAGTAAGACAACCATCCTGATTTTGTACCTGCTCCTGGGGGAGCAGTTCTATGGCAGTTGTTGTTTCATTAAGTTCTTCATCTAACAAATCTACTAACAAGTCTAGCTTATACATCAGAAGTACAGCCCCATATGCAGGTAGAAATCCTGCCCCCACCTACTGACTTTTAGAGGATTTTACAGTTAGATGATTACCAGCATAGTAGTATTCTTCATGAGTGTGTCCCCCTATACCCCTACGGAAGTGGATGTGACCTTTAGGCAGCTGTTTGGAGGGATAGAACCCCAGGACAATATTCCCTAGGTAACAAGAACCCCACCACATGATGGGCAACCACCTGTATCCCCCCTGGCCGCATATCCAATATGTACCCCTAGAAGGTAATAGTGGTATAGTTTTACTGCTGTGATACAACCGGAGTCCATAGAACCAATTTTTAAATTGTGGTAGCAAAGCAGTGAAACTATGCACAGAGCGGTGTCCACCACAACTATTAGAATTGTTACCATATTGTTGGACAAACGACCAGGAAATAGCAGCATAGTCAGTAGTAATGTTTATGGCAGACCCTGAACAGTCAGAATATCCCACATGCATTCCCTCAGTGTGGTTAGGGTTACTCCGTACACACACCAGTCCTTGGTTAGAGGCATTAACTATCGGCTAGATTACGAGTTTTGCGTTATAGCTGCTCGGTAATGACTTGTACGTTATTTCCATTGCGTATCTTTTTATAACGTAGGTATTACAAGTCTGAAAACAACCTCATAACGCGTCGCGGTAACATGACTACCGCGTTTATTTAATAAGCGTAATTACGGGTGCGTTAAACATTCTCCCATAGAGATCAATGCTAAATGAACAAAGCATGGATTTGTCATCTAACACTCGATCTCGTGAGAAATACACACTGCTCTGTCATATTAAGTATATCACATAATGCACAACAAAAACACAGATAAAATGTACAAACAACAATCGCTCATGCAAAATAGCACATACGCATTACACATTCACAATCGGAAACAAAACATAATGCACAGCATTTACACTAATGAGGAATACATAAATACGTTCAGATCTTGCAACACGGAACAAAACAACAGGAAAAAAGAATTGCACACTGATACACAAACGAAACATTCGCCTTAAAGATTACGGAACATTAGTACAAATAAACATTTACACCACTTGACAAAAACGAGACCATCACAAATCACCATTTACAGTTACAGATACTACTTTTGGACAATGTTATGCAAAACGATCACTATGACATCATCGCATTATACATATTACACAAATACATACATTTATTAGATAAACACATTTACATGCAAACACATTCAATACATACATACACTTATCGCTAACACTCCATACACTCCATACCCCATTCCCTTTCATACTACACTCCATACCCCATTCCCTTTAAGCCCATACCCCATTCCCTTTAAACCCATACCCCATTCCCTTTAAGCCCATAGCTTTTTGTTTTATTAAACTTATTGTTTACATATCCTCAATTTTGTCTTTTTACACATATACGTTTGTCTGTTTAATACCCCTTACCCTCTTTTATTTATATCCCATTCACAGTTTCAGCACTTGTTTTACATTTAGTTCATTATTTTGACCCCCTTTCATTTGGGCACCTTCACATTTTGTTTGATTATGTCGGGAGAGGGGGATAGGGAGCCGATTAGCCTGGAGCTATTAGAGCACATTAGGCAGGAGGCTAGGGCTGAGTTCAGGGATGAGCTCGTAGAGGAGGTTAGGTAGGAGTTTAGTCAGGAGAGAGGGAGGGGGAGAGGAAGGGGGAGAGGAACGGGACAGGAAGGGGGAGAGGAAGGGGCGGGTGGACCCAGCCACATTGTTGAAGATGAACAAGTGGCTGGGCCCAGTGGTGTGCAGCGCAGACAGGGAGCTTCACAGTCCGGGGAACAGAGGCTCACATTGCAGGGGAAACCCAGGCAGAGGGAGGAGAGATATACCATGGATCAGAAGGAGGCCCTTATAGAGTCTTATATGGAGAGGGCTAGGAGGCTGCAGGCACAGAAGGCCACCCCTAAGGATAAGAGGAAGCTGTGGATGGAGATCAGGGATGCCGTTAATGCAGTGGGGGTCTATAACAGTGAAGTCTATCCAGCATCGTTACCGGGACTGCAGAGCGGAACTGAAAAGGAAGCTCACAAGGGAGAGGGAATGTCTAACAGGGACCAGTAGAGGTCCGGAAATAATCTTTGAGTTTTCCCGCTGGGAGGAAATGCTGCGTCCCAACATCTCCAAGGTGGCCATAGTCGATATCGGAGGAGTTGATTCCAGGAACCTGCCCCTCTCATCTGCCGGTAAGCTCATTTACTAATCTCTTTACATCCACCTCATAACCCATTCACACAAAAAAAATTAGTTAAGGATATGACTAACGCAATGTAAACGCATTCACAATTACCTTGCGAAAGTTGCATTTCAAGAAAAGCCATCACATTAGTATCTAGTCTACAGATTAGGTGTGCATTTAAACTGATTTAAGACAAACGCAAAAAGACATTCAGATTGACCATAAAGATATCAATAACACGGGTTTGCAAATGCTGAAATTGTATTGATTGCTTTTGCTTACAATAGAATAACGAATAAACTTTCAAATACAACATTTACATCTTTATTTGGAACTGTGCTAATATCTCAATTTCTTTATTTTTCAAATATACAGAGTCTGAGGCCAGGAGGAGGCAGCACAGCACCCACAGGCTTCTCCTTCACCCAGGCATGAGAGTGGTGCAGATAACTCACCACCTTGGGGAGACATGGTGAAAGACATCCCTGTACAATCATTCCCTGAAGAAGCCACCACTGCAGAAGAAGCCCCCGCTGCAGAAGAGATCCCTGCAGCAGCCGCTCGTGCACCAGCAGCCCGCCGTGCACCAGCAGCCCGCCGTGCAGCAGCTTCTTAGGAGAAAATACCCCCAGAGATAGCAGAGGTGCAGATCTTGACTGATTTCCTCGAGGAGTTGCGTGCCTCCCGGAGGGAACAGGCAGAAAGCAGAGTTTACCTGACAGGAGTACTGAATGATATTCGCGAAGGCCAAAGAGAGATTTTGAATACTCTTAAGGATATGTTGCAGGTCCTCCGGGAGGCGCAAAACGCACCATCTGCTCCTGCCCCATCTGCCCCTGCCCCATCTGCTACTGCACCATCTGCTCCTGGACCATCTGCTCCTGGGCCATCTGCTCCTGCTCCATCTGCTCCTGGGCCACCTGCTCCTGCTCCATCTGCTCCTGGGCCATCTGCTCCTGCCCCATCTGCTCCTGCCCCATCTGCTCCTGGGCCATCTGCTCCTGGGCCATCTGCTCCTGGGCCATCTGCTCCTGGGCCATCTTCTCCTGGGCCTCCTCCATCTTCTCCTCTGCCTCAATCTCCTCCTTAACCACTCACAGTACTCCTCCTCCCCCTCTTCCCCAAACATCTCCTATGAGAACTTGTCAGAGGGGGCAGTTGCCTCCCCCAGAGCCTCAGTCTCGTCTCGTGGGAAGAGGGGAAGGAAGAGGAAGTCATTTTTTATATCATTTTATTTATTTGATGTGTAAAGGATAGGTATGTGATGATGTGGTTTTCTTACACTTGTGGAGCACACTCTGTATTTAATAGGCTTCTATGGGACCGGGTCCATGGAGGCAGATTGTTTGCAGAGTGTGTTTTACAAGTATGTGGAGACCACACCATCACATGCTGTCCTTGTTGATTACATTGGTTGGTTTTTGCGATGTGATGTCCAAACTGTTCTCCTAATCTCAAACAAAATGACCATTTGAATTATACATGATGGCATATCAATGTTTCGATGCCAACAACACATCTTAAAGGGACATTCATAACATGAATTATTGTTGGTTACAAAGAAAAAACTTTGTTATGCATTATCAAGTTTTGAATAACAAAACTTATAGAAATACATGTTTTACTTCTGTGATTAACCTTTTATCTATGCCTCAGCAAAATGACCCCTTATTTCAGTTCTTTTGACAGACCTGCATTTCAGCCAATCAGTGATCAATCCACGGTAACTATACTGCATGAGCTCAATGTTTTCTATATGAAACACAATAACTAATGCCCTCTAGTGGTCAAAATGCATTCAGATTAGATGCACTCTTTAAGGTCTAAGAAATGAGCAGATGAACCTCCTAGGTTTAGCTCTCAACTAAGAACACCAAGAGAACAAAGATACATTTGGGATAAAAGTTTAAGAGAATTTAGAAAATAATTTAATTTTTTTTAATATTTAAATAATTAATGTTTTGATTAACTTGACTGTCCCTTTAAACAATAACATATGTAGATAGATTTTCTCTTGAATAGTTAAATTCCTGATTCAATGTTGGACACAACTGCATTATAATCTTTATCCAAGCCAGTCATTAATTGCCCAAATTATTATTCTATCATTTCTCTAAACATTCAGGGATGTAGACTTTCACAAACTGCAGAATAAGAGGCCTATTTATCAAGCTGTCAACCGCAAATACGCCGGAATTCCTCAGCACAATTGTGGCGAGCCTGATTCGCCCTATTTATCAAAGCCTACAGACCGGCAAAAGTTGAAATTTGTGACGTAACATATGATACGCCAGTATCAGTCCGACACAGATCGATGCTTAGATCATTACAGATGTTCCAAATACAAATTCGGCACTATCTGACTACTTTTGCTAGTTATCAAAGTTCTAACAGGTACGCTCACCACTATTCCGTCCCAGCGTACCTGCTTTTCAATCCGCCACCCTGGAGGCGGCAGATGCCATAGGAATCAATGGGAGTCTGAAAGCAGCGAAAGCTTATGTTCGCTGCTGCCCGATACCCCATTGATTTCTATGGTAGAATAAAAGTTACATTTACACCTAACACCCTAACATAAGCCCCGAGTTTAAACACCCCTAATCTGCCGCCCCGACATCGCAGCCACCTACATAATGTTATTAACCCCTATACCGCTGCTCCCGGACATCACCGCAACTAAATAAAGTTATTAACCCCTATACCGCCGCTCCCGGAGCCCTACGCAACTAAATAAATGTATTAACCCCTAAACCGCCAGCCCCTCACATCGCCATAAACTAAATTAAGCTATTAACCTCTAAACCTAACAGCCCGCTAACATTATATTAAATATTAACTCATCCCTATCTTATAATAAATTTAAACTTACCTTTAGAATTAAATTCAACTATATTAAATTATTAATTAAACTACCCTAACTATCGGCTAGATTACGAGTCTTGCGTTAGCCTTAAAAAGCAGCGTTAAGGGGTCCTAACGCTACATTTAACGCCTGCTGGTATTACGAGTCAGGGAGGAAAAGGTCTACCGCTCACTTTTTTTCCGCGATTTTAGCATACCGCAAATCCCCTTACGTCAATTGCGTATCCTATCTTTTTAATGGGATTTGCCTAATGCCGGTATTACGATCGCCTTAAAAAGTGAGCGGTAGACCCCCTCCTGTCCAGACTCTTACCGCATATAAAAGTCAGTAGTTAAGAGTTGTATGGGCTAACACCGTAACATAAAGCTCTTAACTAAAGTGCTACAAAGTACACTAACACCCATAAACTACCTATTAACCCCTAAACTGAGCCCCCCTACATCGCAAACACTATAATAAAATTATTTAACCCCTAATCTGCCGATCGGACATCACCGCCAATTTAATAAATTTATTAACCTCTAAACCGCCACACTCCCGCCTAGTTATTTTTATTAACCCCTAATCTGCCGTCCCTAACATCGCCGACACCTACCTACATTTATTAACCCCTAATCTGCTGACCCCAATGTCGCCGCTACTATATTAAATTTATTAACCCCTAAACCTAAGTCTAACCCTAACCCTAACACCCCCTACTTAAATATAATTTAAATAAAACAAAATAAATGTACTACTATTAAATAAATGAATCCTATTTAAATAGACTGACCATATTGACGCTTTAAAAAGGGACACATATGAAAAATACATATGTCAGGGTTCTTATAACAGAACATTATTCAAAGCATTTCTTTAAACAGCCCTGACATATGTATTTTTCATATGTGTCCCTTTTAAAGCGGCAATATGGTCAGCCTATATTGAAAGCTAAATACTTACCTATAAAATAAACCCTAAGCTAGCTACAATATAACTAATAGTTGTAGCTAGCTAAGGATTTATATTTATTTTACAGGCAACATTGTATTTATTTTAACTAGGTACAATAGTTATTAAATAGTTATTAACTATTTAATAACTTCCTAGTTAAAATAAGTACAAATTTACCTGTAAAATAAATCCTAACCTAAATTACAATTACACCTAACACTACACTATAACTAAACTAATTACCTAAACTACCTATAATTAATTACAATTAAATACTAAATTACAAAAAAAACAAACACTAAATTACAGAAAATAAAAAAAAGAATTAGAAGAATTTTAAACTAATTACACCTAATCTAATCCCCCTAATAAAATAAAAAAGCCCCCCAAAATAATAAAATTCCCTACCTTATACTAAATTACAAATAGCCCTTAAAAGGACCTTTTGCAGGGTATTGCCCCAAAGTAATCAGCTCTTTCACCTGTAAAAAAAAATACAATACCCCCCAACATTAAAACCCACCACCCACACACCCAACCCTACTCTAAAACCCACCCAATCCCCCTTAAAAAAACCTAACACTAACCCCCTGAAGATCACCCTACCTTGAGACGTCTTCACCCAGCCGGGCACAAGTGGACCTCCAGAGGGGCAGAAGTCTTCATCCGATCTGGGTAGAAGAGGTCCTCCAAGCGGCAGAAGTCTTCATCCAGGCGGCATCTACTATCTTCATCCTTCCGGAGCGGAGCGGGTCCATCTTCAAGACATCCGACGTGGAGCATCCTCTTCATCCGACAGCCGACAACTGAATGACTGGTCCTATAAGTGACGCCATCGAAGATGGCGTCCCTTGAATTCCGATTGGCTGATAGAATCCTATCAGCCAATCGGAATTAAGGTAGGAAAAATCCTATTGGCTGATGCAATCAGCCAATAGGATTGACCTTGCATTCTATTGGCTGATTGGAACAGCCAATAGAATGCAAGCTCAATCCTATTGGCTGATTGGATCAGCCAATCGGATTGAACTTCAATCCTATTGGCTGATTGCATCAGGCAATAGGATTTTTCCTACCTTAATTCCGATTGGCTGATAGGAATCTATCAGCCAATCGAAATTCAAGGGACACCATCTTGGATGACGTCATTTAAAGGACAAGTCATTCAGTCGTCGGCCGTCGGATGAAGAGGATGCTCCGCGTCGGATGTCTTGAAGATGGACCCGCTCCTGAAGGATAAAGATAGAAGATGCCGCCTGGATGAAGCCTTCTGCCGGTCTGGATGTCCTCTTCTGGTCGGATAGGATGAAGACTTCGGACCCTCTGGAGGACAACTTGTGTCCGACTGGGTGAAGACGGCTCAAAGTAGGGTGATCTTCAAGGGGTTAGTATTAGTTTTTTTAAAGGGGGGATTGGGTGGGTTTTAGAGTAGGGTTGGGTGTGTGGGTGGTGGGTTTTAATGTTGATGGGTATTGTATTTTTTTTTTATAGGTGAATGAGCTGATTACTTTGGGGCAGTGCCCCGCAAAAGGCCCTTTTAAGGGCTATTTGTAATTTAGTATAGGGTAGGGAATTGTATTATTTTGGGGGGCATTTTTATTTTATTTGGGGGATTAGATTAGGTGTAATTAGCTTAAAATTCTTGTAATTCTTTTTTTTCTACTGTAATTTAGTGGGGGGTTTTCTTCGTAATTTAGTTTATTACATTTAATTGTAATTAATTGTAGGTATTTTAGGTAATTAGTTTAATGATAGTGTAGTGTTAGGTGTAATTGTAACTTAGGTCAGGGTTTATTTTACAGGTAATTTTGTACTTATTTTAGCTAGGTAGTTATTAAATAGTTAAAATAAATACAAAGTTGCCTGTAAAATAAATATAAATCCTAAACTAGCTACAATGTAACTATTAGTTATATTGTAGCTAGCTAAGGGTTTATTTTATCTGTAAGTATTTAGTTTTAAATAGGATTAATTTATTTAATTATGTTAAATTTATTTCGTTTAATTTAAATTATATTTAAGTTAGGGGGTTTTAGGGTTAGGGTTAGACTTAGGTTTAGGGGTTAAAAACTTTATTATAGTGGCGGCGATGTTGGCGGCGGCAGATTAGGGGTTAATAAATTTAATATAGTTGCAGCGACGTTGGGGGGGCAGATTAGGGGTTAATAAATATAATGTAGGTGTCGGCGATGTTGGGGGCAGTAGATTAGGGGTTCATAAGTATAATGTAGGTGGCGGCGGTGTCCGGAGCAGCAGATTAGGGGTTAATAATATAATGCAGGTGTCGGGGATATCAGGGGCGGCAGATTAGGGGTGTTTAGACTCGGGGTTCATGTTAGGGTGTTAGGTGTAGACATAAATTTATTTTCCCCATAGGAATCATGGGGCTGCGTTAGGAGCTTTACACTGCTTTTTTGCAGGTGTAAGGTTTTTTTTCAGCCAGCTCAGCCCCATTGTTTCCTATGGGGAAATCGTGCACAAGCACGTTTTGCCAGCTTACCGCTACCGCAAGCAATGCTGGTATTGAGGTGAGATGTGGAGCTAAATTTTGCTCAAAGCTCACTTTTCTGAGGCTAACGCCGGCTTGCAGAAAACTCATAATACCAGCGTTGTCTTAAGTGAGCGGTAAGAAAAAAAGGAGCGTTAGCACCGCACAGTCTTACCGACAAAAACTCGTAATCTGGCCGTATTATACTAAAATTATATTAAACTATATTAAACTATTAATTAACCTACACTAACTGTTATACTATAATTACATTAAACTATATTAAACTAATAATTAATCTACCCTAACTATTATACTAAAATTACATAAACTAAATTACATATTTAAACACCTAACCCTACTCAAATTATTTAAATCTACTATTAAATATTACTAAGTTACAAAAAACTAGCAAGTAAGTTACAAAAAATAAAAAACACTTAGTTACAAAAAAATAAAAACACTGTTAAACAAAATAAAAAATAAACTATCAAATATTTAAACTAATTACACCTAATCTAAGAGCCCTATGAAAATAAAAAAGCCCCCCAAAATAAAAAACCCATAGCCTACAATAAACTACCAATGGCCCTAAAAATGGCCTTTTGTGGGGCATTGCCCCAAAGAAATCAGCTCTTTTACCTGTAAATAAAAATACAAACAACCCCCCAAACAGTAAAACCACCACCCACACAACCAACCCCCCAAATAAAAACCTATCTAAAAAACCTAAGCTCCCCATTGCCCTGAAAAAGGCATTTGTATGGGCATTGCCCTTAAAAGGGCATTTAGCTTTTTTTCAGCCCAAACACCTAATCTAAAATTAAAACCCACCCAATAAACACTTAAAAAAACCTAACACTAAGCCCCGAAGACCACTTACAGGAAGACCACTTACAGTTTTTGAAGACCCGACATCCATCCTCAACAAAGCGGCAGAAGTCCTCAGCGAAGCCGGCAGAAGTCTTCATCCAAGCGGGCCGAAGTCTTCATCCAACCAGGCAGAAGTCTTAATACAGATGGCATCTTCTATCTTCATCCATCCGGCGCGGAGCGGCTCCATCTTCAAGACATCCGGCACGGAGCATCCTCTTCTGACGACGTCTTCTGAACAATGAAGTTTCCCTTTAAATGACGTCATCCAAGATGGCGTCCCTTACATTCTGATTGGCTGATAGAATTCTATCAGCCAATAGGAATTAAGGTTGAGAAAAGGGGATAGGATTGAGCTTTTATCCTATTGACTGATCCAATCAGCCAATAGGATTGAGCTTGCATTCTATTGGCTATTCCAATCAGCCAATATTTTTTTTATTTTGGGGGGTTGGTTGTGTGGGTGGTGGGTTTTACTTTTGGGGAGTATTTGTATTTTTATTTACAGGTAAAAGAGCTGATTTCATTGGGGCAATGCCCCGCAAAAGGCCCTTTTTTATTTTGGGGGGGCTTTTTTATTTTCATAGGGCTCTTAGATTATTTGTAATTAGATTAAATATTTTATAGTTTATTTTTTATTTTTTGTAACTTAGTGTTTTTTATTTTTTGTAGCTTAGTTGTTAGTTTTTTGTAACTTAGTTGTTAGGTTTTTGTAACTTATTAATATTTAATAGTAGATTTAAATAATTTGAGTAGGGTTAGGTTTTTAAATATGTAATATAGTTTATGTAATTTTAGTATAATAGTAAGGGTAGATTTATTATTAGTTTAATATAGTTTAATGTAATTCTAAAGGTAAGTTTAAATGTATTATAAGATAGGGATGAGTTAATATTTAATATAAAGTTAGCGGGTTGTTAGGTTTAGGGGTTAATAGCTTAATTTAGTTTATAGTGATGTGGGGGGCTGGCTGTTTAGGGGTTAATAGGTTTAGTAAGTGGTAGTGATGTGGGAGGCCAGAGGTTTAGGGGTTAATACATTTATTTAGTTGCGGTGGGCTCCAGGAGCGACGGGATAGGGGTTAATAACTTTATTAGAGTTGCGGTGGGCTCCGGGAGCAGTGGGTTAGGGGTTAATAACTTTATTTAGTTGCTGCGGGGTCCGGGAGTGGTGGGATAGGGGCTAATAACTTTATGTAGTTGCGGCGGGGTCCGGGAGCGGCGGGATAGGGTTAATAACTTTATTTAGTTGCGGAGGGGTCCGGGAGCGGCGGGATGGGGTTAAACATTTTAGGATAGTGGCGGTGTTTAGTGACAGGGTATAAATAAAGTTGGGAACAGCAGCGAGATCGATGACTGTTAGTTAACAACAGTCCACTGCTCATCGCCCCATACTTGGTGCGCAGCTTTTTGACAGCTTTTTTGATAAAAAAGGAAAGCGTATTCAGGTCCACGGCTGCGATGTTAGGTGAGCGTATTGGTCCTGGCGAATGCAGCACAGTTGACGGCTTGATAAGTAGGCCTCTATTCCTTGTGCATAACATTTAGCATACAGTGCTTATCACTGTAAGTGCTGTTCTCTTGGCAGCTGACTATTTATTTATATTTTTTTGCTTTTGTTAAGGTTTGTGAAAATTTAAAGAAAATGTTTATTGCTTATTACTTATAAGAATTAACATTTTTAGCCAATTAGAATGAACAAAACGGAAACATTCTGAATTAATGATGAATAAATGGTAGCCTAAAAGACAAATGTTTTACATACATTTAAATAATATTTTTTTAGAATGTCAAAACTTACATGACTGATTCTTTAAAAAAAAAATAGATTGAAATATACTCCATAGAAACATGATGGGGCAAAACCCGGAATGGAAGAGGAAGGAATGGCCATAAAATTAGTCAAATTATTTATAAAAAAACAGTAGTAAGTTTGAAAAGTTAAAATTCTAAAAAATGTAAATAATATTTTTATTAACCCCTTCATAGACAATGACCCACAAATCCACATTCAAGTGGCTGTTTTGGTAAAAAAAAAGCCAATTGTGAAAAAAGGCCTAGAACAACCACTTTTCAAGTAGCCACACCAACAAATTCTTACTTTCTAAAAGGATAGGTGTAAGAGAGACAATGAGCCACACACCTGCTACAGAATCAACATATAGTGGCTGTTCAATTCAAAAAAGTGTTTTTAGCAAAAAAAGGCTCAGAACGCCCACCTACCAAATAGTATCAACAACCAAATTCACCAGTTCCATAGTAGGAGAGAGACAATGAGAAATAGATCTGCTACAGAATCTGAATTGAAGTGCTCATTCCAGCAAAAAGAGTGTTTTGCTAAATAAAAGCCCATAATGCCCACTTCCCAAGCAAACCAAATTCACTTGTTCCATAAGGTTACACAGGAAATAGACAATAATCCACACACCCTCCACTGAATCTACATTCAGGTGGCTGTTCTTGTCACAAAATGTTTGGAGCTAAAAGAGCCCAGAAAACCTACTTCCCAAGTAGTCATACTAACTAAATTCACCTGTTTCACAAGGCTAGGTGGGAGAGAGACAATGAGCCACAGCCTGCCACCAAATGCACATCCAAATGGCAGTTCTGGTCCAAAACATGTTTTGTTGAAAACAGGTCTAGAAAGTCCACTTCCCAAGTAGATACACCAACCAAATAATCCCATTCTTCAAGACTACGTGGGGAAAGTGGCAATGAGCCACACACTGGGCACAGAATCCACTTCCAAGTGACAGTTCCGGGGCTTTTTTTTCCCGGAGTGGCTCTTGGGAAGTGGATTTAGTGGCGGGGGTGTACAGGGCCGGATTTTCATCTCAGGTGCATGTAGGTACAAAAACCTGAAGAGCCCCAAAACCCCCCCCCCCAAAAAAAATGAAAAAAACAGAGGAATTTTTTTTTATTATCATTTAGGACAACTAAAAATACATATTAGATGTAAAGCATTAAAGCTTAAGGCAATTACATTTTCCCTTTTATGGAGATACACAAATACACACACCAATTGCAATATTTGTTGTAATGGAAGCTACACCAAAAATCAATATTCACTTAACTCAAATGGCCATACAATTAACACCGACAAAAATGGACGGAGCATACACCTATGAAACGTATTGCAGATATCTCTGGTAATTTCTTTTGAGTATTTATTGACAGAGGCTCCACAGGACTTCTTCAGCCTCTTGGGGTAAAATTTTGTACACCTCAGTCACCCCCCTTTATGGCCCCTTGGACAAATAATTCTGCATCAGATAGATCAATTTGCAAATAAAACACACTGACTTACAGTTAAGTTTACTGTTACTCACTCCTATAAGAATTTCCAGCCAGAGTGTATGCAAACACAACAGCTTGTCTGACCCCTCAAACACAGCCTCACTAATTGTGTTTTATTCCTTGTATGTGTCACAGGGAGTCAATGATATTCCTTGTTTAGAACTATATTACAATTCAAAGGCAGAAAATATGCAGCAAAGTGCAAAATTCATAGCTGGATCTGTTCATCTATTTTTCACGCTCTAATATATTTGTATATGTGTTAGAGTAGGAATTTGATTAAACTGTGTGTGTACATATATATATATATATATATATATATATATTTATATATATATATATATATATATATATATACAGTATATATATTAAATATATATATATATATATATATATATGTGTGTGTGTGTGTGTGTATATTATTCACTGCCTTCATTACATTTTTCCTGTAATACATTTATCATTAAAACAAATATTTAACTTGTATTTTTAAATGTTCTTGTGTATGATGTTGTATCTGAATTTAAAAAATCTAAAGAAAAACCTATTTAAAGGGACATAAAATGTGACAGTTTGCTAGGGCATTTTATTATTGCACTAGTGCTTGCACAGAAGTGTGTTAGCCTCTTGCAAAAGAGTTAAACACATAGTGGCCGAATTATCATAAGACATCGCTGAATGCGGAGAGCAATACACTCTCCGTATTCAGCATTGCATTTTTAGTATATTTAGCTAGTCATTAGCGCCCCCTTTTTTGATTAGTTTATATTATTCAGTACGGGATTAGAGTGGCTTTGCCTACACAACTGAAAGGGGGGGGGGGATTCTGATATAAACATTGCATCTAGAGTAAAATTACAACTGATCTGATAAGGTCCAATGCTGCCCTGCTGGGAAGGGGCAAAACACATCATAAAAACAAGTTGGGATAGAGACAAAGGGGCCGATTTATTAAGCAGCAGATGCTGCTTATTCCATGCAAGCCTTCTGGTTCGCCGGAAAAAGGAGTTAACTCATTCGCCACCTCTGAGGTGGTGGACTGCAATCATCCCAATCCGATTGACACCCTTCCCTTAACGGTCGATTGGCTGCGAAATTGCAGGGGGCAGCATTGCACCAGCAGTTCACAAGAACTGCTGCTGCAATGATAAATGCCGAAAGCGTATGCTGTCGGCATTTATCGATGTGCGGCGGGCATGATACTCTACATCATATCATGTCTGCTCGCACATTGATAAATATGCCCCTAAAACTCATTATCTGCTGGAGCATGTCTAGAATCAATTGAGCTGCTGTGAACTCAGTTGAAATACAATGCCTGTGTTTCTGATGCTAAACACTAATAATGGGGGTGGATCAGACTGCTCCAGACAGCATGACTATGTAACTAATTTTGCTTATTTTTGAAAATTATTTTAAAATACTTGCCAGCAATTTGTAAACAATTTTGTTATGCAAACTATTTTACTTAATTAGCTCTTCTAGGATATGCACAGATCTAATGTTTTACGGCAGTTTAAGTAGGCTCCAAGCGGATCATCTGCAGGTTGTTTATTACGGCAGAACTGTTAATAGAAGATTTGTATGTTAGTGTATCAAATTGTAAGTGATCACTGAAAGGGATACAGAGCATGGTGTTGATATGTGAGAAATGCACCAGCAGTTCCAGTGAACTGCTGGTGCAATACCGCCCCCTGCAGATTTGTGGCCAATCGGCCGCTAGCAGGGAGTATCAATCAACCCAATCGTATTCGATTGGGTTGATTTCTGGTGATGTCTGTCCGCCGCCTCAGAGCAGGCGGACAGGTTACGGAGCTTGATAAATATGCCCCCATGTCTGTTGTTTCCTACAATAAACTTTACACACACACACACATATATATTATTATTATTATACTTTATTTATGAAGCGCCAACATATTCCGCAGCGCTGTCCATCTATATATATATTATTATTATTATTTATATCAGTTATTTGTAGAGCGCTAATATACATACACACATATTTATATTCCCAGTCAAACACCTTGTGATTTACCATATCACTTTAAAACACTTTTTATACATTTCTTTCAATAATAAACATATACATGCAATGAGTTCGTTTTTCACATATTTTTTATGTACTAATTATTGCAGTGATGTGCGGTGACTTCAGAGGCTTGTGAGGCAGTGTCTAGGAATCGGATACGCCTTCATTCTTTAGATATCCTTTGTTGAAAAGCATATCTAAATATGCTCAATAGCTAATGAGCATATTTAGATATGATTTTCAACAAAGGATATCAAAAGAATGAAGAAAATCAGATATCCTTTGTTGAAATTCATATCTAAATATGCTCAGTAGCTACAGAGCATATTTAGATATGCTTTTCAAAGGATATAAAAAGAATGAAGAAAACCAGATATCCTTTGTTGAAAAGCATATCTACTTTACTTTGAAAACCCAGAACATACATACATAATGTATGTCCCCTTAAGGATATCAGTTCTTTTATAATCAAGACTAAACAATATGCAGATTTAATAGTTTATTGCAGGGCCATGCTGAATTCTTTTGTAGGACAATATGAAAAGGATAGGAATTGATTGTAAAATGTGAATATTATATGTATGAACAATGTATTATGCAGTATTTTTACTGTTGTTCTGCACCTACATGTCTTGTCTGAAAGACAGGCCTGCAATAGGAATTTAACACATTAGCTACCAGGATATTTAGAAACAATGCATTGTTGCCCTCTTTAAATAGTAAAAGGAAATATTAAACATAGTTTGCCATATTAAAGGGATATACTAGTGCAAAAATGAAATGCTCTAGAATGTTTTATTATTAAACTAATACTTGCCTTGAAACAGCTAGCTAAGGTCCTAAAGAAGCTATGACCAGAAAATGGTTGGTGCATGTAGGCTACCTGCATATGCCACTTATGACTGGTTAAACGTCCATGTCCTGTTTAAAAGCAGCATTGCACTGCGGCTCAGAAAGAGGACTTGGTGAGGTTAAACACATAGTTAGGGGCCAGCAATAGTGCAGGAATCAATGATGCCTTATAATATTTTATTTATGTTCTGGTATGGTTCTGTAATTACAAATATATTGCCAAACATTGTTGAAACGGGCCTTGTTTGTTGTAAGATGAGAAAAGATGCGGCTTTTGATACAAACGCTTCCAATCAATACTTCAGCATCCTGGTTAGGTTTTGCAATAATTTAGACCGAGATAGATTCCTGAAGTTTGTAAACTATTTCCCTCGGTTATTACCCGCCTGTGCAGCTGAGCAAAGAGATAACCACCTTCATTTCCTCTTATCTGTAATGATGTAATACATCCCAGCGCTGGGTCGAGATGATTGGGGAATAATGGGATTGTGAGAACTGCAGAGATGACAAAACAATACAACAGCCTCCTGTCTCTTGTACCGTGAACTGCATTCCTCCAACACGGCAAGATATGAAAATAAGCACTAATTCGGCATTGGAATTAAGTTAGCAGTTTTTAGTCCACCAGCTGTTTCTATCAATAAAATACAACTTGTATAAACAGCATCATCAACACAAAGCACGTAGCTTTCTGGACGCCAGTCTGTTAATTTCTGCTGTTTTACAATTAAGTGTAATGACTTAATTAACCAGTTATTTTTAGATCATACGGTAGAAGAAAGACTGATTGCACAGCATTCAGGGTAGAGACCTCTAACAGTGTCTATGCGCCAGTGCATATCAGCAAGAGCTCAATTTGTCCACTTCAGTGAATATTACAACAAATAAAGAGCTTACCTTCTGCAGAAGCTGTAAACCTGAGTACTTTGCAGCTATGGATTTAATTTCACCTCCAAATGCAGAGGCCCAGAGCTTTACCCTGCAAAACACGAGAAATAGAAGGAAATATAATACACCAGCATCATTCTGCTGCAACGACTGTGGAATAAAGCAGCTGAAGATTTTGTTATTTTTTTTAACAGCTCAGTTACCAAAAACTAACAGCACAGCAAAAGGACCAACAGTGAAGCTATTTGCAAGTAAAACCCAAATATAAAGATAGCACCTCTGGACAAGGTAAGGCCTCTGTTTTTATAAATACAGTGAATTTTTATACCCTTTATTTTTGTAGCACAGCATTATTATTATTTTTGCCATTTCCAGTGCTGCTTTAACTGTTTACTTTAGTACTACCTACATACCCTACAATAATATCTGAGCGGATTGTGTTGTCATTTTGTGTTACTAGTTTCCAAATAGAAATTACAACACGACTAAACTGATGTCTGCAAAGGCAGAAAGCGTTGTATGGAATATAGGATAGCGCAGGTAAATGACACCACAACACTGCGTTGACTGCCTGCATACACCTGACCTGTCACCCTCACCACCTCCGAGTCCTGAGTCCTGACCAGCCACTAGAGCAGTCAACAGTCAAGCAAGCTAGCAATTTCACTGCTGCATTGAGCTCAGTCAGCCCTCAGCTCACGGTGAGCTGAGGGCTGACTGAGCTCAATGCAGCAGTGAAATTGCTAGCTTGCTTGACTGTTGACTGCTCTAGCTGCTCACCTACCTGGCTAGTAGCTACGCTCCGACTGGGCTCCTAGTCCTCCTGACGACGTCCAACTCCGGCTGACACCTGACTGTCACGACTGACTCCTGCTCCACGACTCCACAACCGAACACAGTCCACTGAGCTCCGACTCCTCCTGACCCGACCGTCACCGACTCACTCCACACAACTGGGCTGGCCTAGGTCACGACTCACGCTGAGAGGGAGAACTGAAGCAGCACGTCCAACGTCTTCAATCTCCAATCTCTGCTCTGACGCCCGTGACACTGCACACATCAACACCTGACCACCAATGCGGCTGCGCAACTATTTCCCGCCCGGCAACTCAGCCTAGAGACTCAGACATACTGATGCCTGATTGGCTGAGCGGCCGGGCAGGCAGGGCTCAGGGCTCCCGAGGCTAGCCTCCGGTGGGAGCAGTTATGGGCTGCAATAGAGACTGCTGCATTAGTATTATTCCCCACTGGGTGGCAGTCTCTAAAGCAGCCCATAACATAACAGACTATTACATTCATATTGCGCAATGGAAGGACAGCTGGCCTCTACCTTTCTTGCGCAATATGAATGTAGTAAACTTAATTACGTTTTTTGTTAAAAAACAATAAAATTGCAATAACAAGCATAATTTGGTGGAGGGGTGGGGGGGTAGGGGGGGGTCACCTTTTCATATGTGAAAAAAAAATTAAGAAAAAAAAAAGCTTTTATTTTTTTTTATTTTTTTATATTAAAAAATAGATGTAATTCCCACATTGGCCAGGGGAGGCGCTGCCTCACCTGCCTCTAATGAATGCACGTCACTGAATTATTGGATGATTTATTTGAATTAGTTGCTGAATGAATTGTTTGAAATATTATTTATAGGTTGGAGAATTAAGTAGCAAGTAGCAAGTAGTAAATAGTTTTATTAACATTTAATTCTATTTTATATGTATTGTAAATCGACTCTGTATGGTAAAGGAGTCTCATATATATTTTTTAAGCCAACATATGAAGCACACATGCACTAATTTTTATACATTATGGGTTTGCACTAATTCAGCAACATAATGGACACAACGAGGCCAATTTTTACGTTGTAGCGTATCATGTCCTCCGCACATCGATAAATGCCGACAGCATACACTGTCGGCATTTATCATTACACAAGCAGTTCTTGTGAACTGCTTGTGCAATGCCGCCCTCTGCAGAGCTAGCGGGGGGTGTCAATCAGCCCGATCGTATATGATCGGGCAGATTGATGTCCCCAGCCTCAGAGTAGACGGACAATTTATGGAGCAACGCTCTTAAGACTGCTGCTTCATAACTGCTGTTTACGGCGAGCCTGAAGGCTCGTGCGGAAACAGGGCTTGATAAAAACAGGGCTTGATAATTCGGCTTCATAAAATTCAACTCACAAAGGGTGATGATAAAGTACAAAACGAGACTTTTCAAGATGTTTGGCAGTATTCCAAGACTATTTGCAATAATTCTATTATCTTGCACCTCTGCAATACATTTTGAAACAGTTGCATATGTTATTTTAGATTCATTAAACCAATATTTACCACCAATGTACAGGGCAGGGCATTTACATATGTACTTAATAGACAGAAACGTGATATCTTGTACAGCTACCAAGATCTGCAGGAAGAGCAGGAAAATTGAAATCATGACTGAAACATCAAGAAATGGCAATTAGCAATATCTTTGTTCATATTTTGTACTCAAAATTTTGGGATTGTAAAGTACAGTATTCTTGTCTTAAGGAACAGGATTTCTATCAGCAATTGTGTCTTTGTTATCAGGATTTAAGTATTTGCCCTTCAGTCTTGTTTGTTTAAAACCAGTCCTGTTTGTTTTGTACAGTGAAAGAGGTTTGAAAATCTCGGTTTGTACAGTGAGGCTAAGGTTAGGAAATCCTGATCTGTACACTGAGGGGCCGATTTACTAATGTCTGGCGGACATGATACGCTGTAGTGTATCATGTTCACCAGACATCGCTGAATGCCGACAGCATATGCTGTCAGCATTTAGCAAAGCGCAAGCAGTTCTAGTGAACTACTTGTGCAATGCCGCCCCCTGCAGATTTGCGGCCAATCGGCTGCTAGCAGGGGGTGTCAATCAACCCTATCGTGGATCCACTTAAGGAGCAGCGGTCTTAAGACCTCTGCTTCTTAACTGCTGTTTCTGGCGAGCCTGAAGGCTCACACTGAAACAGGAGGATTAGAGGCCATTCAGCCTTTGATAATAACCCCTGAGAGAGGTTTGAAAATTGAAGTCTATAAAGTGAGAGTGAGGTTTTGAAATCTCGGTTTCTACAGTGAGAGTGAGGTTTTGAAATCTCAGTCTTAACAGTGAGAGTGAGATCTGAAAATCGCAGTCTCTACAGTGAGAGTGAGATCTGAAAATCGCAGTCTCTACAGTGAGAGTGAGGTCTGAAAATCGCAGTCTCTACAGTGAGAGTGAGATCTGAAAATCACAGTCTCTACAGTGAGAGTGAGATCTGAAAATCACAGTCTCTACAGTGAGAGTGAGGTCTGAAAATCGCAGTCTCTACAGTGAGATCTGAAAATCGCAGTCTCTACAGTGAGAGTGAGGTTTGGAAATCACAAGTTTCTGTACAGTGAGAGTGAAATTTGTAAATCTTGGTTTGCACAGTGAGAACAAGGTTTGGAAATAGTGGCCTGTACAGTGAGAGTAAGGTCTGAAAATCGCAGTCTGTACAGTGAGAGTGAGGTTTGGAAATGTCGTTCCTTACAGTAAAAGGGAGGTTTTGTGTTCTTTAAAGTGAGAGTGAAAATCACAGTCTCCACAGTAAGAACAAGGTTTATAAATAGCGGCCTGTACAGTGAGAGTGAGGTTTATAAATAGCGGCCTGTACAGTGAGAGTGAGGTTTATAAATAGCGGCCTGTACAGTGAGAGTGAGATTTGTAAATCACGGTCTGTACAGTGAGAGTGAGATTTGTAAATCACGGTCTGTACAGTGAGAGTGAGATTTGTAAATCACGGTCTGTACAGTGAGAGTGAGATTTGTAAATCACGGTCTGTACAGTGAGAGTGAGATTTGTAAATCACAGTCTGTACAGTGAGAGTGAGATTTGTAAATAGCGGCCTGTACAGTGAGAGTGAGATTTGTAAATCACAGTCTGTACAGTGAGAGTGAGATTTGTAAATCACAGTCTGTACAGTGAGAGTGAGATTTGTAAATCACGGTCTGTACAGTGAGAGTGAGATTTGTAAATCACAGTCTGTACAGTGAGAGTGAGATTTGTAAATCACAGTCTGTACAGTGAGAGTGAGATTTGTAAATCACAGTCTGTACTGTGAGAGTGAGATTTGTAAATCACGGTCTGTACAGTGAGAGTGAGATTTGTAAATCACGGTCTGTACAGTGAGAGTGAGATTTGTAAATCACAGTCTGTACAGTGAGAGTGAGGTTTGTAAATCACGGTCTGTACAGTAAGAGTGAGTTTAGGAAATCTCAGTCTGTACAGTGAGAGTGGGGTTTGTAAATCACAGTCTGTACAGTAAAAGTGAGGTTTAGAAATTGCAGTCTGTACAGTGAGAGTGAGGTTTGTAAATCACGGTCTGTACAGTGAGAGTGAGGTTTGTAAATCACAGTCTGTACAGTGAGAGTGAGGTTTGTAAATCACAGTCTGTACAGTGAGAGCGAGGTTTGTAAATCACAGTCTGTACAGTGAAAGTGAGGTTTGTAAATCACAGTCTGTACAGTGAGAGTGAGGTTTGTAAATCACAGTCTGTACAGTGAGAGTGAGGTTTGTAAATCACGGTCTGTACAGTGAGAGTGAGGTCTGTAAATCACAGTCTGTACAGTGAGAGTGAGGTTTGTAAATCACGGTCTGTACAGTGAGAGTGAGGTTTCTAAATCTTGGCCTGTACAGTAAGCGTGAGTTTAGGAAATCACGGTCTGTACAGTGAGAGTGAGGTTTCTAAATCTTGGCCTGTACAGTAAGCGTGAGTTTAGGAAATCTCGGTCTGTACAGTAAAAGTGAGGTTTGTAAATCACAGTCTGTACAGTGAGAGTGAGGTTTGTAAATCACAGTCTGTACAGTGAGAGTGAGGTTTAGAAATCTTGGTCTGTACAGTGAGAGTGAGGTTTGTAAATCACAGTCTGTACAGTGAGAGTGAGGTTTCTAAATCTTGGTCTGTACAGTAAGAGTGAGGTTTGGAATTTCATTCTGTACAGTAAAAGTGAGGTTTAGAAGTCACAGTCTGTACAGTGAGAGTGAGGTTTGTAAATCACAGTCTGTACAGTGAGAGTGAGGTTTGTAAATCACAGTCTGTACAGTGAGAGTGAGGTTTGTAAATCACAGTCTGTACAGTGAGAGTGAGGTTTGTAAATCACGGTCTGTACAGTGAGAGTGAGGTTTGTAAATCACAGTCTGTACAGTGAGAGTGAGGTTTGTAAATCACAGTCTGTACAGTGAGAGTGAGGTTTGGAAATTGAGGTCTGTACAGTCAGAGTGAGGTTTGTGAATTGAGATATGCTTAGTGAGTTCTGTAACTTTGTACTATCACTTAGTGGTTTTAGATTATGAGTGGAGCACATCAGGCTGTGCTCATATTACAAGCTGAAAGTAAAAAGTTTGCGCAAGATTGAAACCCGATGCATGCTAAAAGATAGACTTCATAAAGTCACAATTGCATTATTGTATTCCACCATAGACTTCAATGGAGCATGCATAGATATGTAGGTAAAGGTATATTTCTATATATATATATATTTACTATAAAAAGTACATGACCCTGTGGGGTCAATTTATTATTGTGCAGACGGACATGATAAGATGTAGTGTATCATGTCCTCCGCACATCAATAAATGCCGACAGCATACGCTGTCTGCATTTATCATTGCAACAGCAGTTCTTGTGAACTGTTGGTGCAATACCGCCCCCTGCAGATTTGGCAGCTAGCAGGGGGGGGTCAATCAACCCGATCGTATTCAATCGGGCTGATTGCTGTCCGCAACCTCAGAGGTGGCAGACGAGTTAAGGAGCAGCGGTCTTATGACTGCTGCTTCTTAACTTCCGCTTCAGGCAAAACTGAATCGGAGTGGGTCGGAAGCAGCATCCGCTGCTTCATAACTCGACCCCTTTAATTAAAGAACATTTGAATGTTAAATATATACAGTACACTGTAAAACACATAAATACTTAAATACATCTGTACATCTGTATCTATATATATTGGCCAAGATTACATATGCGGCGTCGACCACAAAAGCCGGCGACGCCAGTTTTTAGTCCTGTATTGGTATCACATATATATGGTGCCGCATATAAATGCGGCGCATATATTTCACCCGTTGCCCGCTAATTTTACTTCCATAAACTAACATATTCAGCCCAAGGACTTATGCAGCGAAAATGGAGAAATTTTACTCCATTTTCACCTCGTCACACATAGGCAGGCACAGCAAGCCTTGCGCTGAGTATGTGAGCATGGTAACTGCTTGAAAGTATTAACGAACACCTAACGCATGCGCAATATCTATCTACCTGTCAACCGCCAACCCCCACCGTAATAACTAATAAAGTATATTAACCCCTAATCCGCCAACCCCCCACAATGCTATATACCTAATAAAGTGATTAACCCCTAAACCGCCATCACCCCACATTGCAATATACCTTAATAAACTATTAAACCCTATCGCCATTTACCCACATCACAAAGTACCTATTAAAACTATTAACCCCTAAACATCCCCCACCAACGCTATAAACGTAATTAACCTATTAAATTCTAAACCGTCAACCCCCCACAATGCAAATCACTAATTTAATTACTAAGCCCCCTTACCTAACACCCCCTAAATTAACCCCAAATTACATAAAATAATAAAATACTAAATTACAATTAAAATAAAAAATCCTAACAGTACTTAAAAAAAAACCTAAAATTAAATTAAAATAAATTAATCTAAAATTACAAAAAAATAAAAAAGTCTAACATTACAGAAAATAATAAACCAAATTATTAAAAATTTAAAAAATGAAACCTAATCCCTATGAAAATAAAAAGCCCCTCAAAATAAAAACACCCCCTAATCTAATACTTAACTACCAATAGTCCTTAAAAGGGCTTTTTGTAGGGCATTGCCCTAAGTTAAAAACAGCTCTTTTAACTATAAAAATTACTAATTTCCCCCAACAATAAACCCCACAAAATAAAAACTCCCCCTATTCTAAACTACCACTAGCCCTTAAAAGGGCCTGTTGTAGGGCATTGCCCTAAGTTAAACAGCTTTCTCCCTAACAGTAAAACCCCCCACCCAACACCCCCCCAAAGTAAACAAAATCCAACACTAAAAACCCTAAACTACCCATTGCCCCTAAAGGGGCATTTGCATGGGCATTGCCCTTAAAAGGGCATTTAGCTCTTTTGCAAAGGCCCATTAAATCCCTAATCTAAAAAATTAAAAATTAAAAAAAAAGCCTAAGTTTAACCCCAGATTCTTTGAGCTACTGAAATCCTATTGGCTAATTCAAATCAGCCAATAGGATTTGAATAGTTCCCATCCTATTGGCTGATTTGAATTTTTCAGCCAATAGGAATGCAAGGTACGCCATATTTAAACGTGTACCTTGCATCCAATAGTCAGTGTACGGCAGTGATCGTACGAAGAGGATCCTCCACGCTCCATGGCTCCGCAGATGTCGGTCTTCAGTTCCGTGGTCACCTCCGCTACGCGCCGGATTAGACCTGGATGAAGATCGAAGAGGTTGCTGCGATGGAAGAAGATGTTGCCGCTTGGAAGAATACTTCACCGCCAGACTTCAGGAACGGTAAGAACCTATCTGGGGGTTAGACTTAGGCCTTTTTTTTAATGGGCCTTTGAAAAAGAGCTGAATTCCCTTTAAATGGCAATGCACATAAAAATGTCCCTTTAGGGGCAATGGGTAGTTTAGGTTTTTTAGTGTTAGTTTTTTTATTTTGGGGGGTTTGGTGGGTGGGGGGTTTTACTGTAAGGAGGGACTTAGTATTTTTTTATAGCAAAAAAGCTGTTTAACTCAGGGAAATGCCCTACAAAATGCAATTTTAAGGGCTATTGGTAGTTTAGATTAGGGATGTTTCTATTTTGGGGGGTTTGGTGGGTGGTGGGGTTTTACTGTTAGTATTAGTATTTTTTTATAGGTAAAAGAGCTCTTTAACTTAGGGCAATGCCCTACAAAAAGCCCTTTTAAGGGCAATTGGTAGTTTAGTATTAGATTAAGGGGTGTTTTTATTTGGGGGGGACTTTTATTTTCATAGGGATTAGGTTTAATTGGTTTTATTTTTGATAATTTGGTTTATTATTTTCTGTAATGTTAGACTTTTTTATTTTTTGTAATTGTAGATATTTTTATTTTAATTTAATCTTAATTATTTTTTGTAATGTTAGTATTTTTTATTTTAATTGTATGTTAGGATTTTATATAAGTGAGGATAATTTAGGGGGTGTTAGGTTATAGGGTTTAGTAATGAAATTAGTTATTTGCGTTGTGGGGGTTGGCGGTTTTGGAGTTAGTAGATTATTTAGGTTTATTGCAATGTGGGGGTTTGGCGGTTTAGGAGTTAATATATTAATTATGTTTATTGCGATGTGGGGGTTTAGCAGTTTAGGGATTAATACATTAATTAGTTACTTTGCGATGTGGGGTTATGGTGGTTACAGGGGTTTTGACGTGTCGGGTTTATTTTTGGGTGGCGGGTTAGACTTTTACGGGAGATTTAATATTTTTTCTTTTTTTCTTAGGTGCCATCAGTTTCACTGGCGACTCCAGAAATATGTATTTACGCACATTTCTGGACATCACTAGTTTATCTGACTTACGGCACTTTATGAACTGCCGGCGGGGTTTATGTGATTCCCCGATGTGCGAGGTTAAATTAAGTGCGACAGCAGTTACTCTGAAGCCTGCACCTCATATGTAATCTCGTCCATGATGTATATTTCTATATTTCTAAAGGAGAATGTTAATACCAATTTTCACGTCTGTAACATCTTCGGTTTTTGAGATATAGGTATCCTCATAAATTAACCCCCCCCCCCTTTAAGTGGGATTTTTGCACTTTTCCGGTTACCGCTGGCGCAAAGTTTTTTTTCAACTTGTAATACCTGTGGAACCCAACAAACGCAAAGAGCCTAACGCTAGCAATGTTTTTGCGAACGAAAAATAATGTTAACGCTGACCTTAGACTTTAAATATATTACAACATTTAAAATAGTTCAATATTTTACACGTTTAACATGTATATGTCTTCAGAGATCTATTAAAAGTATATTTTTGTAAATTTAATTATGTGTGTGCTGAATAAAAATATAATTTAATAACTTCAACAAAACGTTTTGTATATTTCATAAGATTACTTATTTCATGATGTTTTGTAATAAACATATGCATGTGATTAGTGTAATTTTACTTATGTACAAAAAAGATTATAAATAGACATGTGCATGGCGAAAAAAATCGGTTCGGTTCGGATCGATTCTGATTTTTTCGAATTTGGTTCGGAGCGATTCGAATTCGGAAAAATTTGAATCAATTCGGTTCGGATTTGTTTCGGATTCATTCGGATTCGAATAAATTTGTTTCGGATTTGTTTCGGATTCATTCGGATTCGAATAAATTCGGCTGGATTCGGTTCGGTTCGGAAATTCGGAATTTCGGTAAGTGTTAGGTGGGATTAGACTAGTATTATGTACTGTACATTAGGTATAACCCATAGCAAAGTGATATAACGATCCAAATCTACCGAATAAATCTGAATAAATCCGAAGTAATTCGGTATTTATTCGGTAGATTCGGCACTATTTTAATTCGGAGATTCGGTTCGATCCGACTCTCCGAATTTGCCGAATTTGCCGAATCGAACCGAACCGAATCGCACATGTCTAACTATAAAAAAAAACATTTATATTAATAAAAAGTTATATCTTTAAAAAGGATTCAACTTCTGGCCACTAGGAGGCAAAGATACTCAACACACCAAGAGCATTAATTCCCTTCCACCTTTCTAGTATTCAAGTCTTTTCTTTGTCTCCACAGGAGAAGGTGATTAAATGAGGTGCTCCAGATTCTTCATTAACAGGGGTTCTCAGACCTAATTGAGGTCCATTTATCCACTCACAAAACCAGAAGAAATAAGAGTATGGATTACTGGATAGTGACACAACAACTTTTCTTTCTGGGAGTTAGTGACAAGCCTGCCACAGGTATCACAGGTCCCTGAGCCTCCTCCTTTTGGGTTGTTGTTGTACTCCTTTGTGATATCCTCTTCTGTTGCTTGCACAACACTGGATGGGCTCTCTATTGGAAGCATTATCTCTGCAGCTGATTAGGCCCAGTAAAGTAGGAGTGGGTGCACATCAGGTAAGTACCTCATACAATCAGAATCAAGTTCAATCCTATTGGCTGATCCAATCAGCCAATCAGATTGTGCTCGCATTCTATTGGCTGATCGGAACAGCCAATAGAATGCGAGCTCAATCTGATTGGCTGATTGGATCAGCCAATCGGATTGAACTTGATTCTGATTGGCTGATTCCATCAGCCAATCAGAATATTCCTACCTTAATTCCGATTGGCTGATAGAATCCTATCAGCCAATCGGAATTCAAGGGACGCCATCTTGGATGACGTCCCTTAAAGGAACCGTCATTCGTCGGGAGACAACGGTAGAAGAGGATGGATCCGCGTCGCCTGCTTCAAGATGGACCCGCTCCGCACCGGATGCAAGAAGATCGAAGATGCCGCTTGGAGAAGATGTTTGCCGGTCCGTATGTCCTCTTCTTGCCGGATAGGAGGAAGACTTTGGAGCCTCTTCTGGACCTCTTCAGCCACCGGATGATGGATCGCCAACCCCCGCTTGGGTTGGATGAAGATTTTGGAGCCAGGACGGATCGGTGATACCTGGATGGTGAAGACAAGGTAGGAAGATCTTCAGGGGCTTAGTGTTAGGTTTATTTAAGGGGGGTTTGGGTTAGATTAGGGGTATGTGGGTGGTGGGTTGTAATGTTGGGGGGGGGTATTGTATGTTTTTTTTTACAGGCAAAAGAGCTGATTTTCTTGGGGCATGCCCCGGAAAGGGCCCTGTTCAGGGCTGGTAAGGTAAAGGAGCTTTTAAATTTATTAATTTAGAATAGGGTAGGGCATTTTGTTATTTTGGGGGTCTTTGTTATTTTATTAGGGGGCTTAGAGTAGGTGTAATTAGTTTAAAATTGTTGTAATATTTTTCTTATGTTTGTAAATATTTTTTTATTTTTTGTAACTTAGTTATTTTTTATTTTTTGTACTTTAGTTAGTTTATGTAATTGTAGTTATTTGTAGCAATTGTATTTAATTTATTTATTGATAGTGTAGTGTTAGGTTAATTGTAGGTAATTGTAGGTATTTTATTTAATTAATTTATTGATAGGGTAGTGTTAGGTTTAATTATAACTTAGGTTAGGATTTATTTTACAGGTAAATTTGTTATTATTTTAACTAGGTAACTATTAAATAGTTCTTAACTATTTAATAGCTATTGTACCTGGTTAAAATAATTACAAAGTTGCCTGTAAAATAAATATTAATCCTAAAATAGCTATAATATAATTATAATTTATATTGTAGCTATATTAGGATTTATTTTACAGGTAAGTATTTAGCTTTAAATAGGAATAATTTATTTAATAAGAGTTAATTAATTTCGTTAGATTAAAATTATATTTAATTTAGGGGGGTGTTAGTGTTAGGGTTAGACTTAGCTTTAGGGGTTAATACATTTATTAGAATAGCGGTGAGCTCCGGTCGTCAGATTAGGGGTTAATAATTGAAGTTAGGTGTCGGTGATGTTAGGGAGGGCAGATTAGGGGTTAATACTATTTATGATAGGGTTAGTGAGGCGGGTTAGGGGTTAATAACTTTATTATAGTAGCGGTGCGGTCCGCTCGGCAGATTAGGGGTTAATAAGTGTAGGCAGGTGTCGGCGACGTTGAGGGGGGCAGATTAGGGGTTAATAAATATAATATAGGGGTCGGCGGTGTTAGGGGCAGCAGATTAGGGGTACATAAGGATAACGTAGGTGGCGGCGCTTTGCGGTCGGCAGATTAGGGGTTATTTATTGTAAGTAGCTGGCGGCGACGTTGTGGGGGGCAGATTAGGGGTTAATAAATGTAATATAGGGGTCGGCGGGGTTAGGGGCAGCAGATTAGGGGTACATAAGTATAACGTAGGTGGCGGTCGGCAGATTAGGGGTTAAAAAATTTTAATCGAGTGGCGGCGATGTGGGGGGACCTCGGTTTAGGGGTACATAGGTAGTTTATGGGTGTTAGTGTACTTTAGAGCACAGTAGTTAAGAGCTTTATAAACTGGCGTTAGCCCAGAAAGCTCTTAACTACTGACTTTTTTCAGGCGGCTGGAGTTTTGTCGTTAGAGCTCTAACGCTCACTTCAGAAACGACTCTAAATACCAGCGTTAGAAAGATCCCATTGAAAAGATAGGATACGCAATTGACGTAAGGGGATCTGCGGTATGGAAAAGTCGCGGCTGAAAAGTGAGCGTTAGACCCTTTAATCACTGACTCCAAATACCGGCGGTAGCCTAAAACCAGCGTTAGGAGCCTCTAACGCTGGTTTTCACGGCTAACGCCAAACTCTAAATCTAGCCGTTAAAGAGGAAGGCAGCAATAATGGGATAAAAATGTTTATTCAGCACACTGAGCGCTCTGTCTGCTGAATAAACATTTTTTTTTTAATATATAAAACAAGCTTTATTGATATTGATAAGAGATAACAACATGCATCAGGTGACATTTTTGCAAAAGGTTAGAGTTACAATCTGTGATATAAACAAAAAATGTCGGCATTTACATTTGATGATCATCATACCAAGATTTATAACTAGCACATATGTCTGTCAGTTATACAGCTAAACAGTTGTCCATCAGTACAAGTGATTATGAGCTTGTTTTAGCGAGGACATATCCTCACGAGTTTTAAATAGTAATAATATTCTCAGAAACCAAACACCAGGGGCTTAAATATCATTTGAACCTGATTGCCCAGCTTGCCTGAGTCATACAGCTGGGCTTCAACCTGTCACCTGGAGTTTCAGCCCTTACCGGGCTTTGACTGTCAAGACAGAACTTTGCAGTAAGACAGAGAGAAAGGTGAGAGCAGATTTGGAGAGGAGGGGGAAAAGGGAAGCGAAATGGGAAGAAGAGAAAAGAAAAAAAAAAAAAAAAAAAAAGGAAGAAGGGAAATTGGGATGGGAGGGGGGTCTCTGGACTGAGGGTTCTAACACCCATTGCAAGGTGTTCTGGGAGTTGTCTGGTTATATTCCCATGCCCTCCCAGGTTAGTAGCATCATTTCGTGCGTAGCTAATTTGCCAGTTTTCAAATAGTGGTACCTTTCGAGGTTAAGAAGATCCGCTACCCTGGATCTCCATTCCTGGATGTCAGGGGCCTGCGCTTTCTTCCAAAATTTCGGGATAAGCCCTTTAGCTCCATTAAGCATTAGCATGAAGAGCAGATATTTGTCTTCCCCTATTATTTTGGGTAGCTCGTGATAGATGAGGTAAGTTGATTTTGGAGGTATTATTATTTTAAGGATTCTGCTCATCTCTCCCAGCACCCCCTCCCAAAAAGGTTTTATGATAGGGCAGTTCCACCAAATGTGCAACAGAGTTCCATTCTCTCCACAGCCCCTCCTGCACTCCCCCTTTGTTTGCGGGTATATTCTCTGGAGCCTACTAGGAGTCAGGTACCATCTACTTAGAAATTTGTAATGTGTCTCTTGTAGTCTCATTGAGACTGACGCCTTTTTCGCTTTTCTAAATATTTTAATCCAGTCCTTCATACCTATCTCCAGACCGAGTTCCGTTTTCCATGCGTGTGCATAGGATGGGAGTATTGTGTCCCCCTTGGTGAGCAGAAGCTTATATATCTTTGAAATTAGATGGGTTGGTACCTGTGGTGCCGTGCAGAGCGTTTCAAAGAGCGTTCTACTTCTATGCATTTCTGATTTGTGTTTGTGCATGGTGTAGTAGTAAGAGATTTGAGCTACTCTGAACCACGAGCCGAAGACGGCTGGGTCCCATTCCGCCATCTCTATTTGCGGTCTGAGCTTATCCTGCTGTAGGATATTGGATAAAGCCGCGTCAGTCAGGCGATAATACGCACCCGACTGGAACGGTCTCGTCTCAATGCCCAAGTCAGGGTTCTCCCTAATTGGGATGTTGGGCGAGGTGGGTGTAGAGATGTAAGAGTCTACTTTAAGTTGCGCATCCCAGCACTGGAGCACTTCTTGAATCATGGGATATTGTTTGATTAGGTTTGGCCGACCATTAGGAGAAATCCAGGCCAGCGCGCCCGTGTTGCCCCTTCGGACAATCTCATTGTCAATTTGAATCCATGCCTTGTTGCTGGAGCCCTGGCTCCATTCAACCAATCTCTGTAGGGAGATGGCTCTTTGATATTCCCTCAAAAGTGGGACTCCGAGTCCCCCTCTTTCTCTGGGCAAATAAATCGTATGCTTTCTGATTCTTGGCCATATCCCATTCCAAATATAAGCCTCAACAGCGGTTTGGACCTGTTGGACGTGATTTGTGGATGGTGCTAGTGGGACCGCCTGCATTACATAGAGCATCCTTGGGAGCACGTTCATTTTGATTACTCCCACCCGTCCCATCCATGAGATAGATTTTTTTTTCCAATTTGCAAGGTCTTTGAGTATGTCATCTCTAATATTCTTATAATTAAGATCAGAGATTTCTGCCAGGTTAGGCGTAATCAGTATCCCTAGGTACTTAATCTGGTGTGAGGCAATTTTAATGGGGCAAGTGTTTTTAAGAGTGTCAACCGTTGACGGTGATTCCGAGATGTTTAGGATTTCTGACTTCTGAGGGTTAAGCAAAAAGTTTGAGACTTTGCCGAACGCCGAGAATTCCTGCATTGCTGCAGCCAGGGAATTTGCTGAATCTGAGATTGTTAATAACACGTCGTCCGCGTACATGGAAAGTTTGTGCTCTGTATTTCCCACCACGAAACCCTTTATCATGGGGTTGTTTCTGATTTTGGCTGCGAGGACCTCGATGGTAAGAGCAAAAAGGAGAGGCGAGAGGGGACATCCCTGCCTGGTTCCGTTTTTTATCTGAAATGTATCGGACATCATGCCATTAACTCTGATCCTGGCATTGGGTGTGGAGTACAGGGACATCGTCCGGTTTATAAAGTCATTTCCAAAGCCCAACTTCTCTAGTGTTTGCCGTATGAACAACCAGCTCACACGGTCAAACGCCTTCTCGGCGTCCGTTGTTACCAAGGACAGTGGGGTTCCCGTTACATGTGCATGTGTGATCATCTGTAGCACCTTCAGGGTATTATCCCTGGCTTCTCGAGCTGGAATGAAGCCCACCTGGTCAGTTGAGATCATGCTCGGGAGGAGCCTATTCAACCGGGTCGCCAGGATTTTCGCCAGAATTTTAACATCTGAGTTTAAAAGAGAAATGAGCCTGAAATTCTCAGGTCTGTCTTGCGATTTCCCAGGCTTCGGGATCACCGCTATGAAAGCTTCCAACATGGAGCTTGGCAATGTGGGGTTATGGGCCAGCAAGTTAAAAATCGTAACAAGTTCTGGTGCTAGAACGTCGGTGAATGTCTTATAGTATTTAAGACCGAAGCCGTCCGACTCTGGACTTTTCCCTGAGGGTAGGTCCTTTATGGCCTTCTTGACTTTGTCTAGAGTGATAGGAGAGTCCAGTGCCTCTGCCTCCTCCACCGTGATCTGTGGGAGATGAACATCATCTAGATAGTTCCGAACCTCCTCTACTGTCTGAAGCGGCTGTGAGTCACCTGCTCTATCCCCGGTGGACTTCTGCAGATTATATAGTGTTTCGTAATATTCTTTAAAAATCTTTGCAATGGAGGCTCCATCTGCCTTAACTATGCCGTCCCTCCCCTGCATGTGATGGACATACGTCTTTATTTTTTTCCTAGCTATTGCCCTAGCTAACAGTTTCCCTGCCCTATCTCCGTGCTCAAAGTATGTTTGTCTCAATATGAGGGCCTTTTTTTGGTGGTCCTCCTGCAAGAAGCGCAGGAGATCTGATCTAGCAGAGGTCAGAAGCTTCAGTTTGTCTCCGTCAAGGGGGCAAGCTTTATGCTGTTGTTCTGCTTTCTCAACGCAGCCCAGGAGGGACTTGTAGCGTTCCATCCTTAGCTTGTTCAGTTTCGCTTTTCGGCCAATTAGGAGACCTCTGATGGTGCACTTATGTGCCTCCCATATGGTAGAGTTCTTGATGCTATCGTTTGCATTTAGGTGAAAAAATTCAATCAATGCTTTTTTGATCTTGGCTGAAAACAGAGAATCGTCCAGCAGAGTGTCGTCGAGCTTCCAAGTATAAGACGTAAGCGGGGCGCTGGGCCAGTCTATTCTGCAGCTAACTGGGGCATGATCTGACCATGTGATTGCGTGTATATTGCTACTTCTAGTGTATGTTAGGCCTACTGTGTCAGTGAAAGTATAGTCAATTCTTGAATATTTTCTATGAGGGTGCGAGTAGAATGTGTAATTTCTGTGATGAGGGTGGTGCATGCGCCAGACATCGTGGACTGCTAGCTCAGTCAATAAGGTCATCATTCGTTTCAAATTTTTGTGGGGAGTGCTGGATAGGCCATCGGAGGTATCAAGTAAGGGATCCAGAGGAGCATTGAAATCTCCCCCTAAATAGAGCACCCCAACCTTTATTTCTGTAATTTTGCGTATGACCCCAGAGAGAAAGAGGTGCTGGGTTCGATTAGGGCAGTACACATTGGCTAAGGTGAGAGGCCTGCCAAACAAGGAGCCCGTGAGCAGAATGAATCTACCTTCAGGGTCGGCATACTGCTGTTGTATCTTGAAGGGCATTTTGGCACTAAACATAATCCCGACCCCATTTTTTTTGGCAGGGCCTGATGCAAAATAGGCCATGGGATAGCGATGATTTGACCATTGTGGCTCATGACCCGAAGGGAAATTTGTCTCCTGCCAAAAAACTATGTCCCCTCCCATCCTGTGTACATCCCTGAGTGCTATAGCTCTTTTACTGGGGCTGTTGAGGCCTTTCGCATTGATTGATATTCTGAATAAACATTTTTATCCCATTATTGCTGCCTTCCTCTTTTGGATATTGTCTGGTCTTGGTGGTGGAGACCTGGTTGGCGTGCAGTGGGCTGCTGTGCTGGACTGTTCATCTTTATTTACAAAATTTAATAAATGTGGCCCCAAAATACAGTGTAGTTTTTATTAAAAAAATAAAAATTGTACCATTTTTTTTTTTAATTAAAGGGACAGTTTACACCAGAATTGTTATTGTTTAAAAAGATAGATAATCCCTTTATTACCCATTCCCTAGTTTTGCATAACCAACACAGTTATATTAATACACCTTTTACATCTGTGATTATCTTGTATCTAAGCCTCTGCAAACTGCCCCCTTATTTCATTTTTCTTGACAGACATCCATTTTAGCCAATCAGAGCTGGCTCACTGGATCTCCACGTGCGTGAGCACAGTGTTATCTATATGTCACACATGAAATAACACCCTCTAGTGGTGAAAAACTGTTAAAATGCCCTGAGAGAAGAGGCGGCCTTCAAGGGCTTAGAAATTTGCATATGAACCTCCTAGGTTTAGCTTTCAATTAAGAATGCCAAGAGAACAAATCAAAATTGGTGATAAAAGTAAATTGGAAAATTGTTTAAATTTACATTCTCTATCTGGATCATGGAAGTTTATTTTGCACTAGACTGTCCCTATAAGGTTTGATTCAAACTTACAAAAAAAGAGATAGTCAGCAATTGGCATACAATGGGTTAAAAGTAGCAATATGTCATTACATAAGTTAAATAGCAACAGCTATGAAGTACATACTTATATGACAAGTGTAGTCATAGTGAACCTTATACTTTCAATTTTTTTTTAGAGGGTATGAACAAATTCCCTGTATAGCAGCTAGACACATTTCGGCTATTAATTATAGAGATAGGAAAATATTTGGGAGTAATGTTATTGTGATATATAATATAGCTGATTGGAGTACTAGGAGTAAGTATAGGTTGAAATAGTAATAATATAGCAAAAAAGGGATAAGGACTGTAAATGTGGAATTAGTAAAAAATGTCACAAATAAGAGTTTTAAGGGGAAATTTTGTAGGATATATTTTCCCTAGTTTACTAAGGCCTAGATTTGGAGTTGGGCGGTAGCCGTGAAAACCAGCGTTAGAGGCTACTAACGCTGGTTTTTACCGCCCTCAGGTATTTGGAGTCACTGAAAAAAGGGTCTAAGGCTCACTTTCCAGCCGCGACTTTTCCATACCGCAGATCCCCTTACGTAAATTACGTATCCTATCTTTTCAATGGGATCTTTCTAACTCCGGTATTTAGAGTCGTGTCTGAAGTGAGCGTTAGAATTCTAACGACAAAACTCCAGCCGCAGAAAAAAACCAGGAGTTAAGAGCTTTTTGGGCTAACGCCGGTTCATAAAGCTCTTAACTACTGTGCCCTAAAGTACACTAACACCCATAAACTACCTATGTACCCCTAAACTGAGGTCCCCCCACATCGCCGCCACTCGATTAAATTTTTTTAACCCCTAATCTGCCGACCGCCACCTAGGTTATACTTATGTACCCCTAATCTGCTGCCCCTAACACCGCCGACCCCTATATTATATTTATTAACCCCTAACCTGCCCCCCACAACGTCGCCGCCAGATACCTACAATAATTAACCCCTAATCTGCCGACCGCAAAGCGCCGCCACCTACATTATAGCTATGTACCCCTAATCTGCTGCCCCTAACACCGACGACCCCTATATTATATTTATTAACCCCTAATCTGCCCCCCACAACGTCGCCTCCACCTGCCTACACTGATTAACCCCTAATCTGCCGACTGGACCTGAGCGCTACTATAATAAAGTTATTAACCCCTAATCCGCCTCACTAACCCTATAATAAATAGTATTAACCCCTAATCTGCCCTCCCTAACATCGCCGACACCTAACTTCAATTATTAACCCCTAATCTGCCGACCGGAGCTCACCGCTATTCTAATAAATGGATTAACCCCTAAAGCTAAGTCTAACCCTAACACTAACACCCCCCTAAGTTAAATATAATTTAAATCTAACGAAATTAATTAACTCTTATTAAATAAATTATTCCTATTTAAAGATAAATACTTACCTGTAAAATAAATCCTAATATAGCTACAATATAAATTATAATTACATTGTAGCTATTTTAGGATTAATATTTATTTTACAGGCAACTTTGTAATTATTTTAGCCAGGTACAATAGCTATTAAATAGTTACCTAGTTAAAATAATTACAAAATTACCTGTAAAATAAATCCTAACCTAAGTTACAATTAAACCTAACACTATACTATCATTAAATTAATTAAATAAAATACCTACAATTACCTACAATTAAACCTAACACTACACTATCAATACATTAATTAAATACAATATCTACAAATAAATACAATGAAATAAACTAACTAAAGTACAAAAAATAAAAAAGAACTAAGTTACAAAAAATAAAAAAATATTTACAAACATAAGAAAAATATTACAACAATTTTAAACTAATTACACCTACTCTAAGCCCCCTAATAAAATAACAAAGCCCCCCAAAATAAAAAATGCCCTACCCTATTCTAAATTAAAAAAGTTAAAAGCTCTTTTACCTTACCAGCCCTGAACAGGGCCCTTTGCGGGGCATGCCCCAAGAAATTCAGCTCTTTTGCCTGTAAAAAAAAACACATACAATACCCCCCCCCCCCAACATTACAACCCACCACCCACATACCCCTAATCTAGCCCAAACCCCCCTTAAATAAACCTAACACTAAGCCCCTGAAGATCTTCCTACCTTGTCTTCACCATCCAGGTTCACCGATCCGTCCTGAAGAGCTCCTCCGATGTCCTGATCCAAGCCCAAGCGGGGGGCTGAAGAGGTCCATGATCCGGTCGAAGTCTTCATCCAAGCGGGGCAGAAGAGGTCTTCCATCCGATTGAAGTCTTCATCCAGGCGGCATCTTCTATGGTCTTCCATCCGGAGCGAAGCGGCAGCATCCTGAAGACCTCCGACGCGGAACATCCATCCGGCCCGACGACTGAACGACGAATGACGGTTCCTTTAAATGACGTCATCCAAGATGGCGTCCCTCGAATTCCGATTGGCTGATAGGATTCTAGCCAATCGGAATTAAGGTAGGAATATTCTGATTGGCTGATGGAATCAGCCAATCAGAATCAAGTTCAATCCGATTGGCTGATCCAATCAGCCAATCAGATTGAGCTCGCATTCTATTGGCTGATCGTAACAGCCAATAGAATGCGAGCTCAATCTGATTGGCTGATTGGATCAGCCAATCGGATTGAACTTGATTCTGATTGGCTGATTCCATCAGCCAATCAGAATATTCCTACCTTAATTCCGATTGGCTGATAGAATCCTATCAGCCAATCGGAATTCGAGGGACGCCATCTTGGATGACGTCATTTAAAGGAACCGTCATTCGTCGTTCAGTCGTCGGCCAGGATGGATGTTCCGCGTCGGAGGTCTTCAGGATGCTGCCGCTCCGCTCCAGATGGATGACGATAGAAGATGCCGCCTGGATGAAGACTTCAATCGGATGGAAGACCTCTTCTGCCCCGCTTGGATGAAGACTTCTACCGGATCATGGACATCTTCAGCCCCCCGCTTGGGCTTGGATCAGGACATCGGAGGAGCTCTTCTGGATCGATCGGTGAACCCGGCGTGGTGAAGATAAGGTAGGAAGATCTTCAGGGGCTTAGTGTTAGGTTTATTTAAGGGGGGTTTGGGTTAGATTAGGGGTATGTGGGTGGTGGGTTGTAATGTTGGGGGGGGGTATTGTATGTGTTTTTTTTACAGGCAAAAGAGCTGAAATTCTTGGGGCATGCCCCGCAAAGGGCCCTGTTCAGGGCTGGTAAGGTAAAAGAGCTTTTAACTTTTTTAATTTAGAATAGGGTAGGGCATTTTTTATTTTGGGGGGCTTTGTTATTTTATTAGGGGGCTTAGAGTAGGTGTAATTAGTTTAACATTGTTGTAATATTTTTCTTATGTTTGTAAATATTTTTTTATTTTTTGTAACTTAGTTCTTTTTTATTTTTTGTACTTTAGTTAGTTTATTTCATTGTATTTATTTGTAGATATTGTATTTAATTAATGTATTGATAGTGTAGTGTTAGGTTTAATTGTAGGTAATTGTAGGTATTTTATTTAATTAATTTAATGATAGTATAGTGTTAGGTTTAATTGTAACTTAGGTTAGGATTTATTTTACAGGTAATTTTGTAATTATTTTAACTAGGTAACTATTTAATAGCTATTGTACCTGGTTAAAATAATTACAAAGTTGCCTGTAAAATAAATATTAATCCTAAAATAGCTACAATGTAATTATAATTTATATTGTAGCTATATTAGGATTTATTTTACAGGTAAGTATTTATCTTTAAATAGGAATAATTTATTTAATAAGAGTTAATTTATTTCGTTAGATTTAAATTATATTTAATTTAGGGGGGTGTTAGTGTTAGGGTTAGACTTAGCTTTAGGGGTTAATACATTTATTAGAATAGCGGTGAGCTCCGGTCGGCAGATTAGGGGTTAATGTTTGAAGTTAGGTGTCGGCGATGTTAGGGAGGGCAGATTAGGGGTTAATACTATTTATTATAGGGTTAGTGAGGCGGATTAGGGGTTAATAACTTTATTATAGTAGCGCTCAGGTCCGGTCGGCAGATTAGGGGTTAATCAGTGTAGGCAGGTGGAGGCGACGTTGTGGGGGGCAGATTAGGGGTTAATAAATATAATATAGGGGTCGGCGGTGGGTGTTAGGGGCAGCAGATTAGGGGTACATAAGGATAATGTAAGTAGCGGCGGATTACGGAGCAGCAGACTAGGGGTTAATAATAATATGCAGGGGTCAGCGATAGCGGGGGCGGCAGATTAGGGGTTAATAAGTGTAAGGGTAGGGGTGTTTAGACTCGGGGTACATGTTAGAGTGTTAGGTGCAGACGTAGGAAGTGTTTCCCCATAGCAAACAATGGGGCTGCGTTAGGAGCTGAACGCAGCTTTTTTGCAGGTGTTAGGTTTTTTTTCAGCACAAACAGCCCCATTGTTTCCTATGGGGGAATCGTGCACGAGCACGTTTTTGAGGCTGGCCGCGTCCGTAAGCAACTCTGGTATCGAGAGTTGCAGTTGCGTTAAAAATGTTCTACGCTCCTTTTTTGGAGCCTAACGCAGCCTTTTTTTGGACTCTCAATACCAGAGTTATTTTTATGGTGCGGCCAGAAAAAAGCCCGCGTAGCTAACGCACCCCCTTGGCCGCAAAACTCCAAATCTAGGCCTAAGTAAACTATATATATGGGGGGGTGTAAAGTTAGTAAAGCAGAGTTGATGATATCTAGAGAAATAGTATATTACAATTTTGGGGCACAAGCAGTATTAACTATGGAAATATTCCTATTCTTATAGCGAATATCCAGGCATTACTATTTACCTTGGAATGGTCTAAGGGCTAGTAATAGGTCTCTGAAAGTGAATATATGATTCAGGAAAGCATAAGATAAATAATGGCGTAATAGGGTTAGCCATATTATATCAACTGACTGATATATTAGGTAGTGCCTATTTAAACAGTACATAGCTAGCAAGTATAATGTATCTCAATAAATTTCCATAGATACTGGCAGGATCAATAGCCAAACATCTAGTCAGTGACTCGTATAAACTTCTTTTAATATAGTTAAATGGTAGTGGCAAATATAATTAGAATCTCTTAGGACTTGCAAAGATATGGGCGTATAAGGAGTATATATATATATATATATATATATATCTGTATACATATAAATGTCCTACATATAGTAGCATCAGGTATTATAATGGGTAAGATCAATCCAACCAAGTGCATATCCTTAATCCCTAATAAGAGAAATAACAATAGCGTATAACAATGTGTGCTACTACATATTCACTAACTAATACCAACACGTCAGGTTGGGGAAAACTATACAGTGAGGAAGGTAACATATAGTTAGTCATTAATTTACGTATGTATGAAAGTTATTTCGCCATATATTGATTAAGCAGTGCTTAAGATCTGCGTAGGATGATGTCTATAGCAGTATGGTGTAGTAGAACCCATATTGGCTTAGGGGTTAGGTTAGGCAATGATGTTGTGTGATGCAGGACAGATAAAAGAGCAATAATGGCTACACATCTATATAGTTAGGTTTTATCACTTGGATATAAGCCTATGTTTCACCTGGTTATGTTATCATGGCGTAGATTCAGACCCTATTACCTATATCTCTAGGTCTCTAGTATATCTTAGTTCTATTAGTGGAGGGGAATATATTTGTAAGCCAGAAGCCAGCTTGCCACTAGAGACAAACTATATATGGTAGATATTATATAATCAATTAACCAGCAAAGGGTTACATCAAGGCTGGGTAGGATAGAAAAACTGCAGATCGATATGCCAGTGTAGTTGGTCATCTTAGACCCATGTTCCAATAGTTCTGAGGATCATAGAAAAAGAAACATTAAAACAAAATAAACTCAAACATCTAAGATATATCAGGTATATATTAAAACTATACAATCTGATCTAGGATACCATATTATAGTGATCCTGATTAGATACTTAGTGCATAGACTAACAAATAAACATATCTAATGGTTGGCAGGAAGGATATCAGACCCAAAACCTGAATGTCCTATAGTCGTCACAGTGTCTCTATAATATCTTTACCCCACACTGGGTCGAACAATAGGAAACCATATCTCTGTGTCAGTGTTGGTCTCTGTTACCAAGCAGGGGCATATTGAGTAACGTTAAGACCTTAGAACGGCAGTCTCTACAGGCAAAGTCTTGTAGCTTAGCATAAAAGCTTCTCCATCTATTTTCTTTAATATCAGCTGTCTTTGAGCTTCCAGACTCTGTGTGGATTTGGTGACCCACTCCTCCATTTTAGACTTGTCTGCTGTTCCCCCAGCACCCGGCCGCCTCACTGCGGGACTCATCGTAACAGCATCCACTTCTTCCACTTTATATCGCCGCTGCTTAGATTCAGGGCGGGCTGTAGTAGGGAGTATATGTCTCTTTGTTGTATTTGCCTGTTCTTCGAAGTTTTCAGCTTTTGTAGGTCACTCGGCTGTGCTGTTATGGTCTCATGGAAATAGTAGCGTACTTTTTCTGTTATCTCCTACTCAATCCGAACAAGATGCGCAGCTAGAGCTCTCTCAATAGTTCAATTGAGTTGAGTCACCATGTTTGTCTTATCCGGATTGTATCGGCCTGGTAGCTGAGTTTCCAAAATATAGGTCGGTGTTTAAGCCTTCAAAGGAACCAGAGTCCACCCATTACAACAACTAGCTCTTTGATAATGGTGTCTATAGTTACCAGCCTTGTGGGCCTGTTAGGATACTTAAGTCCGGCTCCAAGCACATTACAGGTTCCAGAGTCTCTCTTAAACAACAATAGGTTACACACTATAGATACAGAAGTCATATATCTTAGTGCCATCCAAGTCCCCTTTTTGGCTCTTAAAAGCTCCTGATGTTCACAACCTGCCATGTTGATATTTTGCTCCGCCCCCACCATTTTAATTTTTTAATAAAATAAGGGCACTAGTTAGTATTTTGGGGCTAAAGTTTGTGGGAGTGCTTTTACATTGCGGTCTATGGGAACTGTGTGTTCCCAGTAAATATACATATATAAAATATACATATATATATACTTACTGTATATTCATACATATTTATGTGTTAATATATGTATATACACATATAAACACATAAATTAAAAGTTTAATTTTTTTTTTGCGCCAAGGCTATTCCTATCAATCCCCTTAGTTTCAGGCGCAGAGGTTGCAATTACTGCTCTCCATTACTACTTTTACGGTCACAGAAAGGGAATAACAATACTAAATTTCATGAGCTGCTACTATATTTTTAGAGAAATAATATTATTTAGTATTTTTTCTCTCATTAAGCCATTTTATAGAGGGGTTCTCAGTAGTGTTTGTTTATCGCACATATTTTTTGCACAGTATAGGCTAGATTACAATTAGAGGGGTAAATCCTGCTTGCGCTAGAGTGATAATTGTGCTAGCGGGAAAACCCTTTGCGTGAGTGGGATTGTGCTGACATTACAAGTTGAAAGTTAAGTTTTTGTTCTAGTACTAACCGACTCCAAAAACAGGTTTTTAACACCTAAACCGCAATCCCCCTACATTGCAAAGTAACTAAATAAACTATTAACCCCTAAACCACCTGCCCTCCACATCGGAAAGTAACTAAACTATTAACCCCTAAACCACCATCCCCCCACATCGCAAATTAACTAAATAAACTATTAACCCCTAAACCGCCATCCCTTCACATCGCAAAGTAACTTAATAAACTATTAAACCCTAAACCTCCTTTCCACCACATCGCAATCAATAAACTACACTATTAACTCCTAAACCGCCATCCCTCCACATCTCAAAGTCATAAACTATAATCTAAAACCCCTAACCTAACACCTCCTAACTTAACACAAAATATAATACCCAAAAATTACAAAATAAATCCTACGTACCATAAAAAAATAAAATAACTTACCTGTAAAAATAAATAAAACCTAATCATACCGTTAAAACAAAACCTAACAAGGCCTTCTCATTGCCCTAAAGCGATCAGTTCTTTAGTGAAAAACCCCACTAACATTACAACTCCCCAACCCCCAAAATAAAAAAAAAACTATAAAAAAAAAACTAAATTACAAAGTTCCCTGAAAAGGGCATTACCCTTAAAAGGGCAATCAACTCTTTTGCTACCCAAAAAAATAAAAACTCTAATCTATAAAAAAAATTAAAAACTGACACTAACCCCAAAGTTGGTACTCACCGTTGATGATGGCGGCACTCCATCTTCCTCCCGGCGGTGCTCCATCTTCATCCATCTTCATACCAGCAGTCCATCTTCTAACTTCATTCCGGTGATGACGGCGGAGACATCGGTCCTCTTCATGTGGTCTCCAGCCGCACACTGAATAGTGAATGCGAGGAACCCCTTTTATATAAGGGTACCCTTTCAAATCTTCAAATTCAAATCAGCCAATAGAAAGAAAGCTTTTTTTTTTCCCTTTTATATATATATATATATATATATTTATATATAAACGTCCAAATAGGGTAAGCACAGTCTTACAATTCTTACAGCATTCAGGGTGTGCTTGCACAGCAGTATAGACATCCAATTCACAAAATGTCACTCACTGGTCTTTTCATAAAACTTAGTGTTAATTTCATAATTTCAAGATAAGAATAGACATAACGTTTCGGTGCTCCCCTTGCACCTTTGTCAAATGTCATATAATGGCTTAGTAAAGTGAACCTAAAAGCAGTTATCCCTCTCTCTACCTACCCACTTTAAGTACCTAAGAAACCGGCATAATTAGACCCATGCCGTCCGCCGCTGATGACATCATCATCAGCCAACTCGACATGACACGTCACCAGCCGTGGGTGTGTGTAGTTGCCACAGAAACCGGTAAACAAAATACCGTTGCAATATGACAGATGTAAACTATAGCGATCAGGCAGCATCACAGCTCATTGGTTTGTTACACTGAGAGGTAATATGTACTTGCGTAATCTGTGACTATCACAACACACTAGTAATCTATTACATTATTCTCCTTAGCGCAAATTGACCCAGATCATAGCTGTATGCATAGATACCATGATGGAAAATCCATACATAGGCATCATTGAGAAACAACTTTTCAATTTGCCAAATGTAACCATAATGTTTAAAGCATGCGATCAATGATAATTGACCACGTTCCTCCTCTTGCTTGTCATGTATCTATGCCTTTAAGAAGAACACCTGTATCTATGCCTTTAAGAAGAACACCTGTATCTATACCTTTAAGAAGAACACCTTCCTTTACCATGCTATTTAAGGATGTCATATCCTCCTAATCAGTGCTTAGTTATTGTGTTTCTTAGTTACTCCTGTAGCTGTACACTTTAGCTCTCACTGCCGTTATTCATTCTCTTATTTAGTAAGAGTATGAACCCTCAGCTACCTTTTCATAAAGGTTTAACTACATTAATATTTCACTCCTTGCAACGTGGAACAAACTCTGCAATAATAACTATTCCTATGGATTGTAAACTTGTAGCACTGGATCTCCAAATTGTTACTCCGTTCATCGCTTCTATCTGACATCAGCCTCGCTCTGGAGTGAATCATTTCACACTGCTGCAGCTCCTCACTTTGCTGCGCAAGACGCTACACAGATCCACACGCAAGTATTCACTGGATGATAAGAGATGTATTGTATCTGATAAACTCATAGCTAATATGCACTTACCTTACTACATGAGGAATAACAACATATAATATATCTTGTGTTATTTGACCTACGTTATTCAACAGAACTTGTACATCTATGAACTGTTAAATTAACAAACACTACAAACTGCATCCTATGATAATCCTTTTAAATATAGAGGATTTATCTTGTAAATATGAACTACTACCATTTATTATGAATACTGAAAAAGAAGGACACAAAGCGCATCCCAGATTCAAGGTAAAACGTTTTTCACTTTATTTTGTGCACACAATCTATTGCACTTACAAGAGATTAATTAAAAAATGCCTTATACGTGAGTCTCTCTGCTCCACACAATTCCGCAGGTAGCGATCTCTGCTTCACTCGTGGCTCTGTGTATTCCCAGACTCCCTCCAAACGTATAAACCAATAAAAACTGTTGTCCAGTATAAAAGTTCCTTTAAAATGTATTTCCTTTTCTCTTCTTACGTGCTGACTCCAATAGCTACCGGCATATCACCCTGCCTACGCGTTTCATTTGTCCTCTGCAAACTTTCTCAAGACCATGGGTGTAGCACCAAAGATTCACAGCCAAGGGAGAAAATAACTGAAACTGAAGAACTCAGATTTGAATCTAAAAACTCATACCATACTCCCTGAGTCATGAATGCGACGTAATTAAGTGGCCTTATCAATTTATATGAATTATTTATATGAATAGATTTTGTTTACATACAAATGAATGTTGAATTTTATTAATTTTAATAATTTGTAGTTATTTAAATATAAATTTATGTATTTATGTATTTTATAATAAGTGATAGTACTTATTTATTTATTTATGAATTATTTATGAATTATAGCACTTTTGGATACACCTGTGTACAATTGTACGTGTGTGCAAAAACTGTATTTGGGAGTAGGAACTACCGTTCTATACTAGATACATTGACCCATATTTATCAAGGTCTGTCGGACCTGATCCGACAGTGCGGATTAGGTCCAACAGACCTCGCTGAATACGGCGAGCAATACGCTCGCCGTATTCAGCATTGCACCAGCAGCCGCCAGCAGGGGGTGTCAATCAACCTGATCGTCTGCTCAGAGCAGCAGGACAGATAATGGAGCAGCGGTTTTTGTGACTGCTGCTTCATAACTGCTTTCGGAGCTTGATAAATATGCCCCAGTGTGGTTTATTTTGGTATAGACATAAGTAAAAGTGTATAAAATAGATTAATAATATATATTGTGCATTTAGTATGAATGTATCTATTATATGAACTGCAATCAAGTCAGTGTTTTTAAAATCATTTTTACCGAATAATTCTAGAGATCATTTATATAACTCATACAAAATATTTATTGGAAGGCTTGTGAGCATTCTTGGATTAAAGATAAAGGGGCATATTTATCAAGCTCCGAATGGAGCTTGATGCCCCGTGTTTCTGACGAGCCTGCAGACTCACCAGAAACAGCAGTTATGAAGCAGCGGTCACAAAGACCACTGCTCCATAACCTGTCCGCCTGCTCTGAGCAGGCGGACAGACATCGCCGGAAATCAACCCGATCGAGTACGATCGGGTTGATTGACACCCCCCTGCTGGCGGCCTATTGGCCGCGAGTCTGCAGGGGGCGGCGTATTGCTCACCATATTCAGCGAGGTCTGTCGGACCTGATCCACACTGTCGGATCAGGTCCGACAGACCTTGATAAATAGAGGCCAAAGTATTTATTAACTATTGCTATCTTGCTATGGCCTCCATTACATATGCAGCGTCGCCCGCAAAATCCTCCTCCGCCAGATTTTACGCGATTTTGGTATTACATATACGGCATAGCATACAAGTTACGCGCGTATATTTCACCCTTCGGACATATTTTTTTTAGCCATAGACTAACATAGAACAGCCGCGCAATTTGGTATCCAATATACAGCATAAGGACTTACGCGCGCAGAATTCAGAAAATCTACTGCATTCTCATCTCGCCACATATTGCAGGCGCAGCAACCCTTGCACTGACTAAAAAAGCAACGTAACTCCCTGGAAGCCTTAACAAACACATACATTTAAGCAGCATCTCAAGGTTAAAGGGACAGTATACTATGATATTGGTTTTTTAAGGTTTATTTGTGTATTTGAAATAGTTTGAAGCCACAACATAATCAAATGGATTGAGCTTGTAGGTACTTTATCACATTGTGGACATATACTTGTTTATTTACTTTAAATTTCTTCTCAAAACAAACAATACTTGGAGGAGAGAACAATGGGAAATCATAATTGTATTACCTTCATCTCTTTAGAACTCACTGGAGTGTAATTTATTCTAATGCTAACACAGCTTGGCATTGATGCCAAAATATATAAAGGGACAGTCAAGTCCAAAGAAAACCTTCTTGTTTTAAATAGGGCATGTTATTTCAAACTACTTTCAGATTTAATTCTAACACTTGCTTTGTACTCTTGGTATTCTTAGTTGAAAGCAAAACCTAGGATGGCGCATATGATAATTTCTAAGACCTTCTTGAAGGCTGCCTCTTTGCAATTGTGTCCAACCAATCACAGACACCACAACCTCTCACCTGCAGCCTTAAAACACCTGATAATGCCCACCCTATCAGTAACATCACCACTATATATACCAATGTGTCAATTTATATTGGATGTGAGATACATTGATTTACATCTTAGAAGTGAATATTACTATATGTACCCTTCATAAACAACTATTGTGGATGTGAGTTATAGTACAAGAATATACAACACATAGAAACACCCAGCACTCACCAGCTAGCTCACAGCTAGCTGGTGAGTGCTGGGTGTTTCTATGTGTTGTATTACTTTTTGTTTGTAATCCCCCTTGTTTCTTGCACCCATTCCGGACTGGGGTTAACTGCCTGTGGCTCTGGGGACATCACAGCTTTTTTGGAGTGCTATTTAGCACCCAGGGCTGGATGTTGCTGAGTCACAGGATGTGTACCTGGTCCGGTCTTGGAGTGCAGTTCCCTTCCATGTTTTGTATTTTCTCTGGGTGATTACATCCACCTGTGCACCCCTTCTTTGTTCTCAGTCTGTTTGGCTTTGTGAGCTCGCATGATGGTGTGGCTGTGTTTGGGACTCAGGCAATAGAAAGGACCTTGACGTGGTGCCTGAGCTTTCCCATTTGGCCAGATGCGGTAACTAACCTTTCCAGTTGTGATTTTATCTTAGCTGTGAGCTAGCTGGTGAGTGCTGGGTGTTTCTATGTGTTGTATTACTTTTTGTTTGTAATCCCCCTTGTTTCTTGCACCCATTCTGGACTGGGGTTAAATGCCTGTGGCTCTGGTGACATCACAGCTTTTTTGGAGTGCTATTTAGCACCCAGGGCTGGATGTTGCTGAGTCACAGGATGTGTACCTAGTCCGGTCATGGAGTGCAGTTCCCTTCCATGTATAGTACAAGAATATGTCATAAACATGATAATATTACCTTTTTTTCCCATTTCCACACAGGTCTTATTATATGTTTTAACAATATTAGTGTACTAAAACACACCTCACATGGATGTGGATGACAATTATATGGTAAATAACAGAGGACAAGATTTATGGTGAACTATAAGAATATTTATTTCTTTTTTGGCTTCTTGGATGAGGGAGCTGAGGTGGCTTTAGTGGATTGCCTTGTTCTCCTGGTTTGAGAAGATTCTGATGTTTCTGCTGGTGCGGTGGCCACAGATGATAGACTGGAGGCAGTGTCCTGCTGGTGTGTAAAGTTCTCAAACAACACACCCAAGAGTTGATTTTGTTTTCTCCATCTATTGTCAATTTGCATCTGCATATCAGCCAGAATTTGCATCATCTGTGATTGGTTATGAACACTTGCACTTACCGATGCAGCCAGGTCCCTCTGTGGCTCTATGCTACGTTGTTGTCTCCTCTCTTGGCTCCTGAAGAACCTCTCTTGGCTCCTGTGGAACCTCTCTTGGCCTCTTTGTCTGCTCTCGGAGCTTGTTATGAGCCTCCTCTGGAGTGCAATGTATTCCTCACCCAGGGGAGAATACAATGCATCCACAGGCTCTTGAGCAGCAGGGCTTCTAGTTGCTTGAGGTGCAGATTCAGCTGCATCTGATGTTTCTGGTGGGGCAGGTTCAGCTGCATCTGATGTTTCTGGTGGGGCAGGTTCAGCTACATCTGATGTTTCTGGTGGGGCAGGTTCAGCTGCATATGCTGGTGCTTAAGCCCTTTTTGCTATATTTTCATCTGCAGATGGTGGAGCTCACCCAAGTGATGAGGATGGTGGAACTCGCCCAATTGATGATGATTGTGGAGCTCTCAGGGTTGATTGATAGTCCCCCTGATGACCAGTGTGTGACCACTCAGCCTGTCCAGTTGGCACTTCTTGTGACATAGTCTGTGGGTAAAAGCCATGACTGCCCTGAGATTGTGTTGGGGGGGGGGTAAATACATGGACCCTTTGTTGCTGTCTTGGCTCCCCCTCAAAGCCAAAAGAAGAATATTCCTCTGGCCAGGAATCTTGCCAGGGGTCATATGGCAATGGTGGTGGCATCCCTCCCGGGTCCTCATCTGAAGCCATCCAACCATGCTCATGCCTGGGAGCATACTGTTCATGTGGTTGCCTGAAGACTGATGGTGGTGGTGGTGGCGGCATGCCTGTGACTGGTGGTGGTGGTGGCGGCATGCCTGTTTGTATCCTCGTGACAGGAGGTTCTGTGGAGGAGTCAAATGATGAGAGGGATTAGTATAGTCAGATATATGTCCATGTGGGCATACAATGTACATTGATACATGCTAGGGCCTATACTGATTCTCATGTCAAACTCTATAACATGCATGTGCACATTGTGATTTGTTCTATGAGGGATTTTAATATGCGCAGTATACAGGTATGTGTTTCATACAATAGTTATGTGTACATGTCAATGATGGAAAAAATGTGTTCTTTAAGTGACACTATGGTCACACAATTTACTTTAGCCTGATGTAGGCACAGAACCTGCTTTATTGAGCTAAAAGTATTGTGATGGCTATAGTGTCCATTTACTGAAAACTGGCTAGTGGTCTGTGTTACTCTGAGACATGTTAGTATTGCACTATTCCACCTCATATCATGAATTTCATTGTGTTAAGTAGCATTAATGTCAAATATAATTGTAGATGTTTTTGTTAGTAGGCCAAATACCATGCTCCTCATTGTGTACATGAATGTGTGATATTAAAGGATGTTATATCTCAAATACATATAATATTGGTGTGTAGGATGTTACTCACCAGCATGATGTGCTGTGGTTGCAGCCCCTGAGTCACGAGCCCCTGGAAGACTGCTGTGATACTCAGGGACCTGCGCATCATCTCCTGCCAGGTGTTATACTCTATGTCCAGGGATGGACCACCGCCTGTTCCCCTCTGGTGCATAGCTTCCTGCCCCATCTTTTCTTTGATCCGCCTCTTGCAGTCATTCCACCGCTTTTTCAGGCCCTCAACAGTCCTACTCTGTGGGGCCACACTGTTGACGGCATCCTCTACCGCCAACCATGCAGTTTTTCGCCTTTTGGCACTGCCTTTGCCCTTCTCCTGCCCGAAGAGGGCACTGTAATTGTCCATGATGGCCTGGATTAGGGCAACATTTTCATCAAATGAGAAGTTGGGACATCTCAGCCTCTCATCCTCCATGGACACTTGGCTTCCTCCCTGTGATGTCCCTGGTGTGGGTTCCTCCCTATCCTCTCCCTCCTCCCCCCTTCTGTCCACATGTGCACCCTCTGTCCCTCTCCTAGATGTGCCTGGTCTCTGGGGCTCTCGGGCATCTCCCCTCCCATCATCCCTTCTAGCTCTCACTCTCCCCACTCCACTTACTCCCTGACGGGGACCCCACTGCTCCTCCTGTCTTCTACAATACTCCTCTCCCTGCCACTCCTCTCCCCTCCTCCCCTCCACCCTACCTCTTCCTGCCATCCTCACACTCCTCTGTTTGTGCCTCTCTCTCTACTCTGAATAATCCTCCACTCCAGTGTAGTGTGCTGTAGCTCAAAGAACAATCCAAACACACTGAAGTATGTGAGTAAGAGCGGGAGTGAGGGTAGAGGACAGAGAAGGTATTAGATGTGAAGGAATAGGGTCAAGTGGGCAGGTAGTGAGGTATGAGGAAGATATTAGGGAACTCACTTCATTCTCAGTGGTTGGGGGGAAGGTACTGAGAGTGTTGGAGGGGGCAGAGATGGAAGGTTGCAGCCTTGTGGTGGGATGTTACTTTGGATGGTAAGTGTTTTGTTGAAAAAGTAGTCTGCCAAGTCTTGAGCACTAAAGTCAGATGAAGGGGTTGGTGCAGGTGGATAGAGGAGAGTGTTGAAAGTGGAGAAGAGAAGTTTAGGGTTTGATAAGTGAAAAGGTATGAGGGAAGAGAAGTAGTTTTGCTTGGCTAAGTGAAGGGCAGAGGAGTAAGAATAAGGAATGAATTTATAGTGTAGGAAATCGGGTTCAGAGCGGGATTTCCTCCAGGCACGTTCAGCAGCACGGGAGTATTTTTGTAGATAGCGTGTTTGCTGAGAGTGCCAGGGCTGGAGCTGACGACGTGGGGTTTTGCGTATTTGTGGAGGAGCAAGGGTGTCGAGTGCAGAGGAGAGAGTATTGTTATAGTCGTTTGTAGCAAGGTGAGGGCAGGATACTGTGGAAGTGTGGGGAAGGCGTTTTTGAATAAGGTTAGAAATTTGGAGAGGATCCACAGTATACAGATTTCTACAGGTGCGGAGGCGGGGGGGGAGAAATAGGTTTAGCATGTACATTGAGATTAAAGGTGAGCAGATGGTGGTCTGAGATGGGAAATGGGCGACAGGTGACATCAGAAGTGGAGCAGAAGTAGGAGAATACCAGATCAAGAGAGTGTACGTCACGGTGAGTAGGGAATAGGGTGGATTGTGAGAGACTAAAGGAGTTTGTGAGTGAGAGAAGTTTAGAGGCAGCAGGGGTAGATGGGTTATCAATGGGGATGTTGAAGTCCCCTAGGATTAGAGCAGGTGTATTTGTAGAGAGAAAGTGAGAAAGCCAGGCAGCAAAGTTGTCGAGGAATTGAGAGGTTGGTCCAGGGGGGCGATAGATAACTGCCACCTTGAGGGAGAGGGGGGAGAAAATGCGGATGCAGTGGACTTCAAAGGAGGAGAGAGATGGATGAGGATGGAGGTGCTGATAGGAGCAGGAGGGGGATAGTAAGTTTCCAACACCACCACCATGTCTCTCACTTGGCCTAGGTGTGTGGCTAAAGTGGAGACCGCCGTGCGTTAGAGCAGCAATGGAAGCAGTGTCAGATGAAGATAGCCAGGTTTCAGTAATTGCTAGAAAATTGAAAGCGTTAGAAACAAACAGGTCATGAACAGTTGTAAGTTTGTTACAGACAGAGCGTGCATTCCAGAGGGCACAAGAAAAGAGAGGGGATAAACGCTGTGGATTAATGGAGATGAGATTGTTGGGATCGCGTGAACTTGAGTTTGTATTGTGGGAGACTGAGCAAGAGTGTAAAAGTGTGGTGATTGCTGCAGGGCCAGGGTTAGGAGAGACGTCACCAGCAGCAAGCAGTAGTAGCAGTGAGAGTGACAGAAGGTGAGAGTGAGACTTGCAGGAGCGGGTATGACTAGACACAGGATAGTTAGATGGGGAAGTATTGCTAAGGAAACAGAGTAGCTCATTAGAGGACAGCATAAGGGATGAGAGAAGGGAGGGAGAGATAAGGATAGTGTGGGGATTATTAATGTTATAAGGGCATGCAGTCAGTTTCAGGAAGATGGCGGACAGAAAGAGCAGAATGGACAAAGAGAGCATTGTGTAGGTATAGTTAGTAAGGATTACCTGTTAGTGGGGTCTGCAGTTTCACCTCCAGTTTCTAAACTCCAGTTCTTAACTCGACCACTTATAATCCATCATCTGGAACACACAGAGACTATGATTGATTCTGGAGCATATGGATCATTAATAGATGAGAAATTTGTCAAATTAAATAAAATCCCATGTATACAAAAGAAAATTCCTATTTTTGTGAAAATGATTGATGGATCTTATTTTTTAAAGGGACCTATCACACACCAAACAATACCACTACTCATAACAGCTAAAGAAGGGCATAAGGAATTTATCACACTAGATGTAATTTCAAGTTCCCTACATCCCATTATCTTAGGTCATCCTTGGTTAACTAAACATAACCCAACTATAGATTGGGTAAAAAATAATATTACTTTTCAATCCAAGTTTTGCACCTCAACTTGTTTTCCATATGTAACTTTAGTTCAAATACAAACTACCCAACCTAAACAATATCTGGATTTTATGGACGTGTTTGATCTCAAGGAAGCAGAAAACCTTCCATCTCACAGAAAATATGAATGTCCCATCGAAACCAAACCTGATGCACGGATTCCATTTGGTCGGATATTCCCTATGTCACAATTAGAATTACAACACCTCTGTGAATATTTAGACGGGAATCTTATAAAGGGCTTTATCAGCCCCTCAACTTCTCCAGCTGCTGCCAGAATATTCTTTGTGACAAATAAAGATGGCTAATTGCGACCGATAATTGACTACAGAGCTTTAAACTCTAAGGGGCCTATTTAAGAAAGGTCTTGTGGACCTGATCCGCCATTGCGGATCAGGTCCGCAAGACCTCACTGAATGCGGAGAGCAATACACTCTCCGTATTCAGCATTGCACCAGCAGCTCACAAGAGCTGCTGGTGCAACGCCGCCCCCTGCAGACTCGCGGCCAATCAGCCGCCAGCAGGGAGGTGTCAATCAACCCGATCGAACTTGATCGGGTCTTTAGACTGCTGCTTCATAACTGCGGTTTCTGGCGAGTCTGAAGACTCGCCAAAAACACAGGCCCTCAAGCTCCATACGGAGCTTGATAAATGGGCCTCTATAAGTATAAAAAATCGTTATCCTCTCCCTCTAATTACTGCACTCCTGGAAAGATTGAATGAGGCAAAAATATATACGAAATTAGACCTCAAAGGTGCATATAACCTAATCAGGATTAGAAGAGGGGGTGAATGGAAGACTGCTTTCAGAACTCGTTATGGGTTAGTCAAATATAATGTTATGCCTTTTGGACTATGCAATGCCCCAGCAACTTTTCAGATTTTTTTATAATGAGATATTCAAAGATTTGATGGACATATGTGTTGTCCTATACTTGGATGACATTCTGATATATTCTCAAAATGAACATGTTCACACAAAACATGTCTGTTGGATACTAAACCGACTCAGGGAACATCATTTGTATGCCAAAATGTAGAAGTGTCATTTTCATGTCAAAACAATAACATTTCTTGGATACATCATTTCACCAAAAGGAATCCAAATGGACCCAGACAAAGTTCAAGCAATAGTCAAATAGCCTCAACCAACTACAGTTAAATCATTACAACGATTCTTAGGATTTTCCAACTTCTATAGGAAATTTATTCAGAGTTTCTCGACTATTGTAAAACCACTAACTAAACTTACTGGTTGACAACACCGCTTCAAATGGACATCTGAATCTCAGAATGCTTTTGACTTACTCAAATCGAAGTTTATATCTGCACCTATTCTTCAACTTCCAAATCAAGACCTCCAATTCACTGTCAAAGTAGATGCTTCAAATATTGGTCTAGGAGCAATTTTATTTCAATGCACTACCGTTTCCTCAGCCCTTCATCCAATCGCATATTATTCCAGAGTAGTGACTCCAGCTGAAATTAATTACTCTGTGGGAGACAAAGAACTTCTTGCAATAAAAAGTGCATTGGAAACTTGGCGTCACCTTCTAGAAGGTAGTAAGAAACCATTCCTCATCTACACAGACCACAAGAATCTTGAATATCTTTGCAAAAATAATACTTTGTCATCAAGACAAGTACGCTGGAGTCTCTTCTTTAACAGATTTGACTTTCATTTAACATATCGTCCAGGATCAAAAAATATCAAAGCTGATGCTGTTTCCCGAAGTTTCACAGAATTCCCTAACAAAGATACTCCAGCCTTTATACTCTCACCGGAAAAGATCATTTGTACTCTAACAACATTATCTTCAGATTTTTTATCATCTATACAGAAGGATGACAAAATACCATACTCTCAGATTACCAAGGCTACTTCTGGTTTATATTATTACAAAGAACCCCTATAGGTTACAAAACCTTCACATAATCAAATACGCCAACATTATCATGACTCACCCTTATCAGGACATCCTGGCATAAAAAAAAAACATTAGATCTTATTTCCAGAGATTTCTGATGGCCTCGAATGACACAGGATAATAAAGAATACATTAGATCTTGTCAAACATGTGCAAGATACAAAACAGAACATAAAAAAACCCTTTGGATATTTAAGTCCTTTACCTATACCCGATACTCCTTGGTCTGTTTTCTTGATGGACTTTATTGTCGATTTACCTCCTTCAAATCACTTCACAACTATATTTGCAGTGGTTGATCAACTAACAAGACTTGCTCACTTTATACCTATGAAACAACTACCAAATGCTATAACCACAGCTAAAACTTTTATATCTCATATAGTTAAACTACATGGTCTACCCAATACTATTATCTCAGATAGAGGTACCCAATTCACCTCAAGATTTTGGAGAGAATTGTGTCAAACCTTTAATATTAACCTAACATTATCTACAGCATATCACCCTCAAACAAATGGACTGACAGAGAGGATAAATCAGATTTTGGAGCAGTACCTGCGCTGTTACATATCACATCTACAAGATGATTTGTCTGATAAACTGCCTCTCGCAGAGTTCTCCTATAATAATTCAATAAACTCTTCCACTAAAGTGAGCGCTTTCATGGCTACTTACGGATATCAACCCACAACATTGCCAAATCTCAAATCAATTTCATCTACGCCTGCTGTAAATAATTTCTCTAACAAATTAAAAACTACTCTTGATCTACTAAAGAAACATCTACAAGAAGCAAAAACCAGGCAAAAATATTATTACAATAGTAAACGAAGACCTAGTCCTTCCTATAAAGTTGCAGATCTTGTCTGACTTTCAACAAAGAATTTAAAATTATGTTATTAAATTTATGTTCCAGCTAAAAAACTTGCAAGCCAGTATATTGGACCATTTGCAATCCAGAAAGTTATCAATCCTAATGCTTTAATCCTTGACCTTCCATTATCCTATAAGATACATCCGTCATTTCATGTATCCTTACTCAAACCTCACATACTAGATTCCAATCCTTCCAGACTTAAAACTCCTCTACCTCCAGTACTAATTGATGATCACTTGGAGTATCAAATTGAAAGTATCTTGGATTCCAGGTTACACAGGGGAAAGCTTGAATATCTTGTACATTAGTTCGGTTATAGACAGGAAGCAGACTGTTGGGTATCGAATCAAGATGTTCATGCTCCCAGATTATTTACATCCTTCCACAAAAAATATCCTCAGAAACCAAGCCAGCAATCCTCATAGATGATTCCTTGAGGAGTGGGATCTGTCATGTATCTATGCCTTTAAGAAGAACACCTGTATCTATGCCTTTAAGAAGAACACCTTCCTTTACCACCATCTGCTATTTAAGGATGTCATATCCTCCTAATCAGTGCTTAGTTATTGTGTTTCTTAGTTACTCCTGTAGCTGTTCACTTTAGCTCTCACTGCCGTTATTCATTCTCTTATTTAGTAAGAGTATGAACCCTCAGCTACCTTTTCATAAAGGTTTAACTACATTAATATTTCACTCCTTGCAATGTGGAACAAACTCTGCAATAATAACTATTCCTATGGATTGTAAACTTGTAGCACTGGATCTCCAAATTGTTACTCCGTTCATTGCTACTATCTGACGTCAGCCTCGCTCTGGAGTGAATCATTTCACACTGCTGCAGCTCCTCACTTTGCTGCTACACAGATCCACACGCAAGTTTTCACTGGATGATAAGAGATGTATTGTATCTGATAAACTCATAGCTAATATGCACTTACCTTACTACATGAGGAATAACAACATATGATATATCTTGTATTATTTGACCTACGTTATTCAACAGAACTTGTACATCTATGAACGGTTGAATTAACAAACACTTTAAACTTCATCCTATGATAATCCTGGTAAATATAGGAACTGTTTCAGAGGATTTATCTTGTAAATATGAACTACTACTAATAATGAATGTATCTATTATATGAACTGCAATCAAGTCAGTGTTTCTAAAATAATTCTTACCGAATACTTCTAGAGATCATTTATATCACTCATACAAATAATTATTGGTAAGCTTGTGAGAATTCTTAGATTGAAGTTAAAGTATTTAATAACTATTGCTATCTTGCAATATGCTCTCATACTAACTAATTCCTAATCAGGTGGGGTCATTCTCTTAATTAAAACTAAATTGCTTTTCCCTATTCCAGTTCACTCACTTACCATAGTGAACTGATTGAAGTTTGAAAGCTACAAACTAACTAAACTAACAATTGTTGCTAAAGCATTACATTGCTAGAGGAGATAGGGCAAAGAAGCTCTTACAACTTGAGTCCAAGTGGGTTTACTTAATGGACACACTTGTACCAAGTGGGCTCAATACCTTTTTGGACTTTGGACCATTCTATTGAGGATGTAAAAAATCCTATGTCAAAAAGCCTGTGTGATGTGACCCAACATACGTCCGATGATGACCTTATGAGGATTCACATGAACGTACAATCTAGTGGGTACCCACGGGTTTCTACCTATATTCCATAAGGTAATGAAGGGTTACTAAGCAATTGCTATTTAAATTGTATATATGTTAGGAATTGCCATGAGATCTGTGTGATACATGTAAATTGTTCTATTTTCCTCTAATTCTTGATTTTAATATTTTGTACATATATATGTTTTTTGGAATGTGGTCAGACAGCTTCGCAACTTGGATATTCCAGCCGTATCTGTATGCATACTCATAATTGAAAAGTTGTTTCTCAATGATGCCTTTGTATGAATTTTCCATTACGGCATCTATGCATACAGCTATGATCTGGGTCAATTTATTATAGGAGAACATTGTAATAGATTACTAGTGTGTTGTGATAGTCACAGATTATGCAGATACATATTACCTCTCAGCTGTGATACTGCCTGATCGCTATAGTTTACATCTGTACATATTGCCACAGTATTTTATTTACCGGTTTCTGTGGCAACAGACTACACACGCCCACGGCTGGTGACGTGTCATGCCGAGTTGGCTGATGATGATGTCATCTGTGGCGGACGGCGTGGGTCTAATGATGTCGGTTTCTCAGGTACTTAAAGTGGGTAGGTAGAGAGATAACTGCTTTTACGTTCACTTTTCGGAGCCATAATATGACATTTGACAAAGACGTTATGTCTATTCTTATCTTGTAACGATTAAATAAATGCTAAGTTTTATGAAAAGACCAGTGAGTGCCTTTTTGTGAATTGGATATAAATATATGTGTGTGTACAGATGTTTTTAAATATTTATGTGTTTTGCTGTATAGTTACTGTTCCTATTTAACATTCCAATGTTCTTCACTTAGAGGAGGATATCCTTTTTATTTAAATACATATTTCTATGTATATAGGTAAATATACCTGTATATCTATTCCTAAAGATATATAGGTATAGATATGTGTTTCAAATAAAAACAATCAGGAGCACTAGCATTAAAAAATAACTTTGATTCCAACAGCTTAAAAGCATAATTTATGCTTACCTGATAATTTTCTTTCTTTCTTGACACGGTGAGTCCAGGGATCATCATAATTACTATTGGGAATATCACTCCTGATCAGGCAAAGGGCACCACAGCAAAGCTGTTAAATACCACTCCCCTTACCCACAACCCCCAGTCATTCGACCAAAGGGAAAGGAGAAAGGAAAGTAATATAAAGTGCAGAGGTGCCTGAGGTTTATGAAAAAATAAACTGTCTGAAATACAGGGTGGGGCCCTGGACTCACTGTGTCAAGAAATAAATAAATTTAATAATATTTCAATGCACAAACTACATCCAGATTGTGCAATAAACATTCTTTATGAGAAGAAGGATTAGGACACAAAGAAAGAGCAACAATTACCTGATTAATATTTTGATCTGAAACAACCTTGAGAAAAAAAACCTAAAGCAGTACGAAGTACTACCTTGTCAGAATGAAAAATAAGAAAAGGAGACTCATATTGCAATGCAGAAAACTCCGAAACTCTTTGAGCTGAAGAGATAGCAACCAATAATAAAACCTTCCAGGTTAACAACTTAATATCCAAGGAATGCATAGGCTCAAACGGAGCCTGTTGAAGAACTCTCAGAACTAAATAAAGACTCCAAGGAGGAGTTACAAACTTAACCATAGGTCGAATTCTTACCAGGGCCTGACAACAAGACTGAACATTGGGCACATCCGCCAGATGTTTATGTGATAAAATAGATAAAGCAGAAATTTGACCCTACAAGGTACTAGCAGACAAACCTTTCTCCAGACCTTCCTGGAGAAAAGACAAAATCCTAGGAATCCTAACTCTACTCCAAGAGTAGCCCTTAGATTCACACCAATACAGATATTTACTCCGTATCTTGTAATAAATCTTTCTAGACACAGGCTTATGCGCCTGAATCCTAGTCTCAATGACCGACTCTGAAAACCCACGCTTAGATAGAATCAAGCGTTCAATCTCCAAGCAATCAGCTTCAGAGAAACGAGATTTGGATGAAGGTAGGGTCCCTGAAGTAGAAGGTCCTTCCTTAATGGAAGACTCCAAGGTGAAAGAAATGACATCTCCACCAGATCCGCATACCAGATTCTGCGAGGCCATGCCGGAGCAATGAGAATCACTGACGCCCTCTCCTGTCTGATTCGAGCAATGACTCGTGGAAGGAGAGCAAACGGAGGAAACACATACGGTAGGCTGAAAACCCAAAGAACTACCAGCGCATCTATTAGCACAGCCTGAGGATCTCTCGACCTCGACCCATACCTCAGAAGCTTGGCATGCCATAAGAACCAGCTCTTGCTGCCCCCACTTGCAAATCAAGTTGGCAAACACCTCTGGGTAAAGTTCCCACTCCCCGGGATGAAACGTCTGTCTGCTCAGAAAATCCACCTCCCAGTTGTCCCCCCCTGGAATGTGGATTGCAGACAGACAGCAATTGTGGGTCTCTGCCCACTGAATAATCCTGGCTACCTCTGTCATGGCTAAGAAACTCTGAGTTCCTCCTTGTTGATTGATGTAAGCCACTGGCGTAATATTGTCCGACTGAAACCTGATAAACTGGGTTGAAACTAACTGAGGCCAGGCCAGAAAAGCATAGAAGATTGTCCTCAGTTCTAAGATGTTTATGGGAAGAAATGTTTCCTCCCGAGTCCATAGACCCTGAGCCTTTAATGAGCCCCAGGCAGCTTCCCATCCCAGCAGACTGGCATCCATGGTCACAAACACCCAGGAAGGCCTGCAAAAGCAAGTTCCCTGAGTGAGATGTTCCTGAGACAATCACCACAGAAGAGAAACTCTTGTCACCTGACCAGAACAATTCACTGAGACAGATCTGCATAATCCCTGTTCCATTAATTGAGCATGCATAACTGCAGAGGCCTGAGATGGAACCGAGCAAACGGAATGATGTCCATAGTTGACACCATCAGATCGATTACCTCCATACACTGAGCCACTGAGGGCCAAGGAGAGGAATGAAGGGCAAGACAAGAATTGAAGATCTTAAAAATTTTAAAAATGCCTCTCTTTTTATCTGGTTTACAGATAACCTTGAAAGATGGAACCTGCCCCTGGGAGGGAAACTTTTGAACTACAAATTTAAACCTGTGGGACACAACGTCCACTGCCCAGGGATCCGAAACATTCTGAACCCAAGCCTGAGCGAACAGGGAAAGTCTGCCCCCCACAGGATCCGCTCCCAGACCGGGGGCAGACTCCTCATGCTGACTTTGAGTCACCCTGTTTGGACTTTTTAAACAGAGGGGGTATCCGACTGAGATTATTGATCAGGGTATAGAAGATTTCTTGAAAATCCCTCGTGCTACTTTATTGAAAGATCAAATGAGGAAGAGGGATGTCCCTAGAATGATTTTCATTAATGAATATTCCCCCTGGAGTAGCCAGATACAAAAAGTTTTGCCAAAACACTGGCATATTTTATAGATTTCAAATCCTGACATTAAAGAATTTATGAGTCCTCCCATGACTGCTTTTAGAAGAGATAAAAATCTTAAAGATGCATTAGTGAGGGCAGATGTTGGTTCAAAAAAGGAAAGTCAAAGATATATTGGAGAGAAAAATCTGGGTTGTTTTCCCTGCCTGGGATGTCAAAATTGTAATAGCATTATAAAAGGCCCCATTTGTACACATCCTCGAACTGGTAAAAAATATAAACTTAGGGATCATTTTACCTGTAATACAAACTATGCGGTTTATTTAATTAAGTGTCCGTGTGGACTGGGGTATGTGGGCGAGACCACCCGCAAGGTGCGTGAACGCATCAATCAACATAAGAGCAATATTAGAACAGGTAACTTGGAGGCCCCAGTATCCAACCACTTTATGAAGGCAGGACATCAAATAAATCAGTTGAGATTTCAGATACTGGAGCATGTAAGGATGCCCAGGAGAGGGGGTAACAGAGCCCAAATTCTGTGTAATAGAGAGCTATATTGGATATATGAATTAGGTACCTGTCAGGGTGCCAGGAATCAGATTGAGACGAGAAGTGCAAAAATAATCACACCTTTATTAATAGCAAAAAATAATAAAAAGTCCACAAGTCAAATAACAAGCCAGGAATCAAAACCAGAGCTGGTAGTCAGATGAGCCGAGTTAGGAGCCAAAGCGAATAGTCAGACGAGCCGGAATCAGGAACAAGGAAAACAGCAGAGTCAGGAACAAGCCAGGGATCAGGAACCAGGAAGGACGTCAGGCAGCCAGGTAATACACAGGAACTCTCGCAAACAGGTCTGAGACAACACAAAGGCAAAGCATACTGAACAGAGGCCCTTTAAATAATAAGTGATGACATCACAATTCTGAGACTGCATCCTGTCTCACATGGATGATGCACACCAGTCTGGCCATATATGGAAGTGTAGGAAATGAGCAGCATCCTCCACAATGCACCATAGTAAGGAAGAGAGGTGAGTAAAATGGCTGCCAGCAGCACATGGCAAACAACAGGGAAAAAACCCTGACAGTACCATGATCCCGAATAGGATGAACAGAGAAATAGACTGGGGTATAAGTTTATAATGAACAGATGACTAATCAGTTTAAATATGGAATGTAAATATGTTGAATATAATAGAATTCTCTGAAAAAAATTATTTGATCCAAATGTCAGCTTTGACTATGTGTTTAACTTATATATATTAGGACCACTAGTCCTAATATAGAGGTGTATGTGGGTGTGGCTATGGTCTATTTAAGGTTGATTTGAATTGTATTCATATTAGACATGATTAAGGATGCATATCCGAAACGTAGTTTGTTTTATGCTGGTTCAATAAAGTAATTTTTACTAATTGGTGTTGCTGCTATACTACTTTGGACATTATTCTTACAGACTTTGGGTGCTGGTCTGTTAGCCTGCACACCTGCAAAATGTTTGCAACCCCAGGGGTGGGGGTTACCTTGGTGCCAGTTCACATTGGACTTACCTCTATGGGAATAGTGGTTCCCAGGTCTCTCCCATTCCCAAGCAATAATTTCTGTCAGGGACAGGAAAAACCTCTACCGAAGAAGGTACAACAAGGTATTTATTTAATTTACAAGACTTCTTAGGAGTGACCACGACCATCATGTCAGAGTCATCCAAGGTAGCCAAAACCTCCTTAAGTAACAAACTGAGGTGTTCTAGCTTAAACCTGAAGGACACAACTTCAGCGTCAGCAGAAGGAATTACACTATCTGAGTCTGAGATTACCCCTCAGATGCTACTGAAGTATCCTCCGCCTCAGACTTCTGAGAGGGAACATTCTGAGTAGTTATGACTGTGTCAGAAGCCTTACTCACTGATTCCGTAAGTTTCCTCTTGTGCCTTCCCTGTAACATGGGGAAAACAGACAATGCATCAGTTACCACAGTGGATATGTGGGTAATAATGTCTTGCAAAGTAACTCCAACAGGAGTATGAGATGAAGCGCAGGGCACTGCCAAAGGGGCCGCTAATGTTTGGGACACCTGAGGAGAAAACTGCGGCGTAACCTGAGCTGGAAACTCCTGAACAGCATCCACCGTAGAAAATGATGGCTCAGAAACAAAAAGTCTATCCCTGTGCTGTAAAGTTCTCTCAACACATGAGGAACAGAAAGGGATTGGTGGTTCAACATTAGAATCAAGGCACAAGCTACATGCTACAACTTACAGGGCCTCTTGATCCATCTCTACCTCAAAAATAATAGATTGGTCTAAAATAAGAAATTAAATAAAAAAGTTAATTTAATTCTTAAAATAATTAAACAAAAAAAGCTACTGTCACTTTAAGTAATAAAACTTAAAAGTTTATTTTTATAACAGCAACCGCAGAGCAGTTGTCACACATAATCTCAGACAGCCTCTTCACCTCGGCAGTCTTTGCTGAGGTGCCTACCTGCCCCTTGAAAATACATCAAATTTGCAGACAAAGATCCGGACTCCGGACAAACACGACACCAGCCGACACAGTCTTCCTTGTCAGCAGAGCCCCAACGGTCGGATCGCACAGACAGAGAAACCGGAAGTGCGCAGCAACACTGACTTGCTGCCAGAGAAAGCCCGCCCTCCTAATCATGGGCGCAACAAACTGATCTGGTCTGGTCACCATTATCCCTATCATAGAAAAAAAAGGGATCGCAACGCAACTTACAAAAAACACTGCATTTCTTGAGAAATAAAGTCACAAAACACACACCACCAAATCCGGAAACAAACCGGAGCTTAGCTATAACATATTAATACACATCCGTAGTTAATAACTCATCGGCCCCCAGTGCCTGCATAACTGCCATTTACAATCCTTTATCCAAAGAAGGATTCAAAATAAATAAGTCCCATCTTATAACAGAATTACCTGCAAAAGTGCCATATTCCCTGATCCCAGAAAATAAAAAGGCACTTACCTTGAAAACAGACACTGCCTGGCTGCAGGGCAGCTCACTCAGTTTGAGTGGCACATCTCCTCACATGGACCTGTGAAATATAAAGAAGGACTGAATAATCCTAATCAGTCCTTCCAGACAGGGCAGCAACACTGTTTGGGAGGCACAGAGAGGATTATACCCCACAAGTTCAAAATTGCTTAAAAGCCACAATTGCTCTACTGAAGAGACTGAAGTGGAATACAGCTAAACCCCAGGAAAAAAAAAACAGAACAAGCTTGCCCTGCTTGAAAATAACAAACTCTTGATTGAAGAATCAGACACCAAACTTTACCTCTTCCTTGTAACTGATACAAGCAAAGAGAATGACTGGGGGTTGTGGGTAAGGGGAGTGGTATTTAACAGCTTTGCTGTGGTGCTCTTTGCCTCCTCCTGCTGATCAGGAGTGATATTCCCAATAGTAATTATGATGATCCGTGGACTCACTGAGTCATTAGAAAAAAAGAATAATGCACAATCCCAATGCCGAATGGTAGGGGTCATGCAGCTAACATGTTTCAGTTTTTACCATACTCTTAGCTGTGTGTGACCTTAACAACAGGTGAACTTTAATATCCTACACTTTGAAACTGTTCACCCATCTGAAGGTGTTCACAATCTTTACATTGTGAGAAGCCACACTTAAAGGTACCTCTGTGATGTAACCATGAGCTCTGCCCTGTCGATTTACTTCTTAGTTTTGTAGGAGCCACCCAATTCCCAATAATTTTTCCTATTTTGAATGCAAACCTACAGCCCTTTCTTGACACTTCAGTTAACCGATCGTCCACTGATAACAAGTGTAACGGTGTATAATATTGCAAATTTGGTGGTATTGGCTGCTTAATTGTGTCACAAAAGTGACCTCTGTTTTCAATTCTTTAAAGTCCTGTTTTTTTGTTTTGATCTTTAGTAGGTCGTCCCTATTCAGTTTACTAACATCAGTTTTCACTTGTGTTAAGAGCTTTTGTGAGTAACCTCTATCTTTTAATCTGTAATTCAGGAGACCTGCCTGATGCTCATAGCTCTCCTCCTTCTAAGAATTATGCTTAAAGCGATGGAACTGGATATTGGCCACCGACTTGAACACCCGTTTGGGGTAACAGCTACGAGCATGAAGCAGCATGTCACCTACTATTGGCATCCTATTTGGCTGCTCCTTAACTGGCTCGCTGCCTCCAAAGCTGCGGACATCAATCCGTCCGATCCTATATGATCGGGTTGATTGACACCCGCTGCTAGTGGCCGATTAGACGCAAATCTATAGGGGCGGCATTGTGCAAGCAGTTTACTAGAACAGCTTGTGCAATGCTAAATGCTGACCGTGTATGCTGACGGCATTCAGCCGTGTCTGGCGGACATTATATCCTACAGCGTATCATGTCCGCCAGGCATTGATAAATCAGCCCCATAATCTAGCCCTGAATGAGATCAGTTATTAGCTGTATTATTTCTGTAAATGTGTTGCAGAGTTACACTAATAATCAAATGTTTTTTAATTTTACTGCAGTTTTAAGCACTCACTAGTTATTCTCTATATTAATAAATGATCAGTCTCTGTGGTATTTTTTGCATTTTGCAATCTGGCAGCTTTAGTTGGTATTTCTTATTGTGGTATTTCTGTGTTCCGGAAACAATGATCTTCTTGTTCAGTAACAAATATAAAAATAAAATTACAAATATTTTTTCACACCTTTGTAAGTTAAACATTAGTAAGATGGCAGCTTTGCTGCTCCTCACGCTCTATCTGCTTAAGATATCCTGGGACACAGGTAAGTGGTCATGGGGCTTTGATAAACTTTCCTGCTTTATTTTAATGAATATTTTTTTTTTCCAATTGGCATAGAGGAAGGATTAGATAGCAATATCATCTATATCTTTGTAGATGACACAAACGATAATTAGGTCAGAGCAGTAATTGCTTTAAAATGGGCTGGTAAAAGGCAAATGAGATTTAACAAGATTAAAAGATTTTACATTTTGGAAGCAAAAATAAACTTGTTACCCATAACTTAATGGTAAAAGACTTGAAGAAACCCAGATGGAAAAGAATGTTGGTGTATTTGTAGACAAACAAAAAAGTTTTGCTTAGTGCAAGGCAACAGGGAGGATTTAAGCTATAAGAAGAGGTTTTCTTAAATGAGTCTATTTACTTTAGAGAAGAGGTGCATAAAATATTATATGATTTTGATATTATTAATAAGAGCAGTGTTCCATGTGATTAGAAAGTGCAATTTATGTTTAGATGAAATATTTCATCTCTATCAATTAAAACGTTTTTTTACCACAAGAGGAAACTGTGAAACTATTTACCAAGGAGCAGTGACTGCTTCTATCATTATAGCCTCATCTACTATGTCACTATTTGACCTTTGATGACAATTGTATTAGCTAAATTCATAACCTAAAAACTCAAAGCAATTCAGTTTCATATTTTTGCTTTGAAAATAAAGATGGAATTTGATACATGTACCCAAAAGGTAGTTGATAGGAGAATAATCTTAAGATGTTTTGGTCAGCCCTTACCATTATACCGTTTCCCAAGATATTTGTTAATAATATGGTCAGAACAAGTACGTAAAGCTATTGTATGCTAGTATATTTTGCATCATAGTTATGGCATCAGCAAATGTATAAGAAATCCCAGGTGCTTTATAAAGTTAGACTAACACTATGCACACAAGCAGATCATAATGGTAAATTTCACAAATCTCACTAAAGTCAGTTCCACCTTAATAGGTCATTTTTAAAATGTAATTAAATATGTGTAGTCCTTATTCTTTATATATCCAGAAGATCTTGTAAATTGTCTCTATAATGATATTATTGTATGTGAGGAATATATCTATTTGGACCTATATAGGGCTATATTACAAGTGAAGCGATAATTTATCATGCTCCCACAAACGGGCACATTCGCACGTATGTAGGCATTAGATGAATAACCATCCATTACAAGTGGCTGGTTGTGCTACCGCAAGCTCGCAGTAGCAATTAGCGCTTAAAAAACATATATGTGTATCATTATATACATATATATTTGCTGCCCATCACTGCGTGACTTACCCTCTTTGCTGCGTAAGTTCTCATGCTGTGTCTCTCTGACGGCATGAAAATGAGGCTCCCATTGGAGCCTATAGAAGCATGCTTTCATGAGTGTAATGCTTCCATGCAATGCGAAGGCGAGGTCACATTCGCATTGCACCTAACTCGTAATACCAGTGCACATTTGCGTGCACTGTTATTAAGTTGAGCGCAAATATCGCTTTCGCAGGAGCAATATTTTGCGCTCAACTTGTAATCTGGCCCATAATGGGGTAATACTTCATGGCCTGTGTGCCTGTTCATGCTGTAACATATCAATTTAAATGATAGATAGAGATTAATTATACTTGCTCTGTGTTAATAACCTGTAGGTAACTGCACAGCATATTGCACTATTATTTTTTCAGCATCCTTCTTACGCTAAGGATGGTTCACAAGAAGATATTTTTGGATTATACATTGTTTAAGGACTATCTGCAATTCTGCATGTCCTTAGTGCTTTGTGATTTTTTTGTAACTGTAAAAAATGTTTTTGTATCTACTGTGATTGATTAAATCATATATTTTAAATGATTTTGTACGTTAAATAAATGGTTTTCTACAATTGCATTTTAAATGATATATGTATATTATAAATCAAAAGTTAAAGGGATACTAAACACAAATGTTTTCTTTAATGTTTCGGATAGAGCATACAATTTTGAGCAACATTCTAATGTACTCCTATTATCAATTTGTCTTCATTCTCTTGGTATCTATATTTGAAAAAGCAGGAATGAAAGTTTAGGAGACTGCCCTTTTTTGGTTCAGAACCCTGGATAGTGCTTGCTAATTGGTGGTTACATTTAGCCAACAATCAGCAAGCGCTACCCAGGTGCTGAACCTAAAATGGGCCGGCTCTTAAGCTTTCTTTCCTGCTTTTAAAATAAAGATACAAAGAGAACGAAGAAAAAATCATAATAGGATTAAAATAGAAAGTTGCTTAAAAACATAAATTATACTTACCTGATAATTTAATTTCCATCTGTATGAGGAGAGTCCACGGCTTCATTCATTACTTGTGGGAAATACAGAACCTGGCCACCAGGAGGAGGCAAGACACCCCAGCCAAAGGCTTAAATACTCCTCCCACTCCCCTAATCCCCCAGTCATTCTGCCGAGGGAACAGTAGGAGAAATATCAGGGTATAAATGGTGCCAGAAGAAAACAAAATAAATTTAGCTCCGCCCAACGGAGAACCGGGCGGGGGCCGTGGACTCTCCTCATACAGATGGAAATGAAATTATCAGATAACCATAATAAAATAGGGAAGTGGAGAAGCCTTCTGTCCTTTGCGCTTCCTCGAATAGTCAACAAACCATGCTGAAGTCTGTCTAAAATCATTCGTAGCCTGAAGATAGAATTTCAAAGCTCGAACCACATCAAAATTATGAAGTAACCATTCCATTGAAGAAGAAGGATTAGGACAAAAGGGAGGAACCACAATCTCCTGATTGATGTTGCGATCAGAAACAACCTTAGGGAGAAAAACCAACACAGTGCGAAGAACAGCCTTATCAGCATGAAAAACCAGGTAAGGAGGTTCACATTGCAAGGCCGCCATTTCAGAGACTCTGCACGCCGAAGCAATAGCCAGTAGAAAAAGAACCTTCCAAGACAGGCCTGATTCTGGACAGAGCCTGAACAAAGGACTGAATATCAGGAAACTCAGCAAGCTACTCAAGGAAAAAGTGGTAACGGTGGAAATATGTAGACTAGGTTGAACCCCAAGGCACTGCTAAGGCATCTATCAGTTCTGCCTGGGGTTCCCTGGACCGCTACCCGTATCTGGGTAGCTTACAGTTGAGTCTGGATGCCATGAGATCTATCTCCGGTGTCCCCATCTGATGCAAATCTCCACAAACACCTCGGGATGAAGAGACCATTCCCCCGGATGAAACAATTGTCTGATGAGAAAATCTGCTTACCAGTTTTCCACACCCGGAATGTGGATCGATGACAGCAAACAGTTGTGGGTCTCCCATTCCAGAATCTGAGATACTTCCCTCATGGCTAGGGAGCTTCTTGTTCCCCCTGATGGTTGATGTAAGCCACCAGGTAATGTTGTCCGACTGGAATCTGATGAACTGGGATCAACCCAGGAGGGGTTAAGTCCTCAGAGCATTGAAGATCACTTGAAGTTCCACAATGTTGATCGGAAGAAGTGACTCCTCCCGATTCCACCTGCCCTGTGACTTCCTGGCACCACAAACAGCTCCCCATCCTGAGAGGCTCGCGTCCATAGTCACAATCTCCCAGTATTGTCTCAAGAAGGATGTCCCCTGGGACAGCCGATCTGGACTGAGCCACCAAGAGAGGGATTCTCTCGCTCAGCCATCCAGAGAAATCTGTTGGGATAGATCGAGTGATCGCCGTTCCATTGCCTCAGCTTGCACAACTGATGAAGTCTGAGATGGAACCTGGCGTATGGAATGACATCTATGCTGGATACCATGAGTCCAATCACCTCCATACACCTGGCCACAGATGGCCTTGAGGAGGTCTGAAGTGCAAGACAGCTGGAGACAATTTTGCAACGTCTCTGGTCTGTCAGGAATATCTTCATGGATATGGAGTCTATTATTGTTCCCAGGAACTCCACTCTGGTACTGGGAACCAGAGAACTCTTTCCTGAGTTTATTTTCCATCCATGAGATTGAAATAGAAGTAGAAGAGCTCTCTAATGGTCCTCTGCCAGCCAGTAGGACGGAGCCTGGACCAGGATGTTGTCCATATAAGTCGCTACTGCAATACCTCTGGATCTCGCCACCGCGAGCAGACCTCCCAGAACCTTTGTAAAGAATCTTGGAGCAGTAGCCAGACCAAAGGGTAGAGCTACAAACTGGAAGTGCTGGTCCAGAAAAGTAAATCTTAGGAACTTTAAGTGATCCTTGTGAATTGGCACATGAAGCGTCCTTCAAGTCTATCATAGTCATGAACTGTCCCTCTTGAACTAGGAGCAAAATGGACCTTATTTTCTCCATCTTAAACGATGGGACTGACAGAAACTTGTTTAAGCACTTTAGGTCTAGAATTGGGTGAAACGTACCCTCCTTCTTTGGGGCCACGAAAAGGTTTGAATGGTACCCTAGACCTCTTTCTGCCAGAGATACCGGTACAATTACTCCTAAAGAGGAGAGATTCCTCACGCACTCTAGAAAGGCATCTCATGTCTCTGGTTTTGATGATAGATTTGACAAGAGGAATCTGCCTCTGGGGAGGGAAAGATTTGAAACCTATCATGTAACCCTGGGCAATGACTTCCAGAACCCAAGGATCCTGTATGTTTCTAATCCAAGCCTCCATGAAAAGAGATAGTCTGCTTCCCTACACGATCCAGAACCGGATTGGGGGCCGATCCCCTTCATGCCGACTTTGTCTCAGCTGGCTTCTTGTTCTGCTTTGCTTTATTCCAAGACTGAGATGGCTTCCAATATCCCTTGGACGACTCGGGCTTCGTGGCAGGCTGCTGTTGTTGGGACTTGTCCGAACGAAAGGAACAAAAATTAGGACCCTTAGGCTTATTTTTCTTATCCTGCGGTAGAAAGGCAACCTTGCACCCCGTGATCGGCCTGGACCGAAAAGAACCTTCCCCTTAAATGGAAGGGAGAGTAATCTAGATTTGGATGTCATGTCAGCAGACCATGACTTCAACCCCAGAGCCCCCCTGGCCAGAACAGAAAAGCCTGATGCCTTGGCATTTAAGTGGATAATCTGCATATTTGCATAACAGATAAACAAATTAGCTACCCTCAGGGCCTTAATTCTTTCCTGTATCTCATCGAGGGGAGTTTCCACCTCGATCATATATGACAGAGAGTCACACCAATAGGTAGAGGTTCCTACCACCGCAGCTACCGCCGCTGCAGGCTGAAACAAGAACCCTGTGTGCTGAAATATTTTTCTTAACAGGGTCTCTAATTTATATTTAACTAGTATTTGCAATGCCGGAGTGCAGCGGTTTAGGGGTTAATATTTTTATTATAGCGGCGGCGATGTCCAGAGCGGCAGATTAGGGGTTTATAATTTTATTTTAGTGTTTGCGATGCGGAAGGGCCTCAGTTTAGTGGTTAATAGGTAGTTTATGGGTGTTAGTGTACTTTAGTTATGAGTTTTATGGTACAGCTTTGTAGCGTAAAACTCATAACTACTGACTTTCAGGTGGCGGCACAGATCTTGTAGTTATGGGCTGTACCGCTCACTTTTTGGCCGGAAAAATAGAATTGGAACAGCCAATAGAATGCGAGCTCAATCCTATTGGCTGATTAGATCAGCCAATAGGATTGAAGCTCAATCCTATTGGCTGATTGCATCAGCCAATAGGATTTTTTACCCTTTAATTGGCTGATAGAATTCAAAGGACGCCATCTTGGATGACATCCCTTAAAGCGAACCTTCAGTGTACGGCTGGGACCGTATTAAGAGAATGCTCCGCGACGGATGTCTTGAAGATGGAGCCGCTCCGCGTCAAAAGGATGAAGATAGAAGATGCCGCCTGGATGAAGACTTCTGCCCGCTTGGAGGACGACTTCTTGCTGCTTGGACGAAGTCTTCTCCCGGCTTCGTTGAGGACTTATGCCCGCTTGGATCAAGACTTCTCCCGGCTGGATGAGGATGGATGTCCGGTCTTCAAAAACTGCAAGTGGATCTTCGGGGGTTAGTGTTAGGTTTTTTTAAGGGTTTATTGGGTGGGTTTTATTTTTAGATTAGGGATTTTGGGCACCGTAAAAGAGATAAATGCCCTTTTAAGGGCAATGCCCATCCAAATGCCCTTTTCAGGGCAATGGGGAGCTCAGGTTTATTTAGATATGATTTTATTTGGGGGGTTTGGTTGTGTGGGTGGTGGGTTTTACTGTTGGGGGGGGTTGTTTGTATTTTTTTTACAGGTAAAAGAGCTGATTTCTTTGGGGCAACGCGCAGCAAAAGGCCCTTTTAAGGGCTATTGGCAGTTTAGTTTAGGCTAGGTTTTTTTATTTTTTTGGAGGGGGGGCTTTTTTATTTTGATAGGGCTATTAGATTAGGAGTAATTCATTTTTATTTTTCATAATTAATTTTTTTATTTTGTGTAATTTAGATAAATGTATTTTTTTAATTTAATTTATTTAATTTTATTGTAATGTTAGGTGTTAGTGTAACTCAGGTTAGGTTTTATTTTACAGGTACATTTCTATTTATTTTAACTAGGTAGTTAGTAAATAGTTAATAACTATTTACTAACTAGTCTACGTAGTTAAAATAAATACAAACTTAGCTGTGAAATAAAAATAAAACCTAAGATAGCTACAATGTAACTATTAGTTATATTGTAGCTAGCTTAGGTATTATTTAGGTAATAATATTAAGTTTTATTTAGATTTATTTTAATTATATTAAAGTTAGGGGTGTTAGGGTTAGGGTTAGACTTAGGGTTAGGTTTAGGGGTTAATATATTTATTTAGTGTTAGGGACGTGGGAGGCCAGAGGTTTAGGGGTTAATAACTTTAGTATAGTGGCGGCGGCGACGTTGGGGGCGGCAGATTAGGGGTTAATAAATGTATGCAGGTGGCGGCAACATTGGGGGCGGCAGATTAGGCGTTAATAAGTGTAGGTAGGTGGCGGCGACATTGGGGGCGGCAGATTAGGGGCTAATAAGTGTAATGTTGGTGTCGGCGATGTCGGGGGCAGCAGATTAGGGGTGTTTAGACTCTGGGTTTATGTTAGGGTGTTAGGTGTAAACATACATTTTGTTTCCCCATAGACATCAATGGGGCTGCGTTATGGAGCTTTACGCTCCGTTATTGCAGTTGTTAGGCTTTTTTTAGCCGGCTCTCCCCATTGATGTCTATGGGGAAATCGTGCACCAGCACATAACAGCAGCTCAAAGCAGCGCTGGTATTTGTGTACGGTATGTAGCTCAATGCAGCCATATCACCCGCAAACTCCGGGTTTTTGCAAACCTCTAATAGCAGCGCTATTAAAGGTGAGCGGTGACAATAACTTGCAAGTTATTACCGAGCCACTCATAACACAAACCTCGTAATCTGGCCGAGAGTATTCACAGAAAGATTGTGCAAGAAAGATGAATATAAACTGTGACACAATCGATGCAAGTGACAGAGAAATGTCTCAATGTGCTAAGGAATCAAAATATTCCAAAATGGCCGAATGACATCAGGGGACGATATCCCTCCAACATCAAGGTCACCAATGGGGGCAGCACTCTCCTCACACCTTGGTGTCTGGTAATCTGAGGTTGGATGCAAACAAACAAAAAAGAGAGAGGTGCCTGTGTGTATCAGTATAGCCAAAAGTCGTAGTAAAATATCCCTGATACAGGGTACTCATATTTCTTTAAAGCACGCAAACAGTGCTATCAGGTGCAGGCTGGATGTTTAACAGCAACCCAGCTAACTGATCTCCAGGATACTGGAACGCTGAATTCTCCAAACTCTCCACTTACAGTGAAAATGATTGGTAATATGAAGCAGAACACGGTTCCAATGTTAAAATGTAAAAACTATTTATTAAAACTCAAATGTGTTAATAAAAACAAAAGAACCAGTATAGAGGTAGGGTATGCTAGCTCACCCTCCTCAAAGAGTGAGCTAGCATACCCTACCTCTATACTGGTTCTTTTGTTTTTATTAACACATTTGAGTTTTAATAAATTACATTGGAACTGTGTTCTGCTTCATATTACAAGTTGTTTTCACTGTGAGTGGAGCGTTTGGAGACTTCAGCGTTCCAGTATCCTGGAGATCAGTTAGCTGGGTTACTGTTAAACATCCAGCCTGCACCTGATAGCACTGTTTGCGTGCTTTAAAGAAATATGAGTACCCTGTATCAGGGATATTTTACTACGACTATTGGCTATACTGATACCACAGGCACCTCTCTCTTTTTTGTTTGTTTGCATCCAACCTCAAAAAAATATAATGTTGTATCACATGTCCTCTAGCACTCTAAGGGATCGATGGTATAAACATCACCTGCTCAAACCTTCTTTTTCTCGCTGACTCTCGCAGGGCTGCCCCAGTGCAATGAGCGTAAAAAAAGAGGCAGTCCCTGCAAGTGGTGAGATGGCTCCTCTTAAAAGTAATGAAGCTCGCTGGTTAGGGAAACTTCACTCCTTAGTGCAAAGTTAGCAAGAAGCAAGGGGAGCACTTTAAGATTAAAATCCTGCAGCCAATATAACTCACATTACGCTGCTTTCTGCATAGAGCATCTTACATTCACCTATATATTTGGAATGCATTTGTTTTTCTTTTGGGGTTATAAGTGTTCGTATTGTTTTAAGAAAAGCTCGCCACGTTTTAGTTGGCGAGAAAAAACTGTGAGATCTGCAGTGCAAATTTTTTTATAGAATTACGCTGGGATTAAAGAGACATTTTCATATACGCCCATGCTCGGCCCATTTTATGAAAAAACAACAATTACACTTTGCATTTTGTATTTATAAGTTCAAATTTTTGGTGTGATTTTTGCACATCCAGTGTACTACAATTATGATTTATGCTTTGCATATTTAATTTGATTTATTCCTGTGTAACTTATACACTAATTTTACTTTTTTGTTAACATACGATTTTTTGTGAAGAATTTTGTTACGATTTTTGATGCACCTTAACAATACTATTTTTCCCTGCTTATTTTTGTGTGATTGGGATAAATATTTGTTTTGTATGATGTTTAAAATACAAATTTTGTTGTGCACATTTCATATGCAAATGCAGTATACACCCCTTAGCGAGACACCCTGTTTTCAGGGTTAAAAGGGGCTTTAGATCATTCCACCAGACAAATAGGACTGGCGAGCATTCTTTAATAATCTCGCCAACCCAGAGAGCTTTCAACAGGAAATATTGTGATGTTTAAAAAGCTAGTTAAAAAAAGAAAAAAATCTTTAAAATCAAATGTAATAATTGCATAAAATAAACAAAATCACTGCGATTGTCAATAAAACTACATATAATGGAAATATTTAACTTTTTTAGAAAATCAGAAAACCTTGTTATAAACATACAGATATATTTAAATAAAAAAACTGTTGTCTTATATTTTTGCTGTTATAGTCTTTTCCCAGAGCTCTGTGGTCACAGTGACAAAGGGAAATTTTGTGATTCTGAACTGCTCAGTGGATCAACTTACATCTGAAAGATATTTTTCAAGATGGGATTTCCTGCACAAAAACAGAGGGCCGGTGATGGAAACGTGGTACTTCAAGAAGGAAAGCGATCCAGGCAATAATATATATATAGATCATGGTAATTATGCAGCAACATCGCTGATAATTAAAAAGTCTCATACAAGCCATACTGGTTATTATAACTGTAACGTCATTTTTACTATACCACCTCCCATGAAGACTATAACTGGTGAACAAATTCTACTCATAGTCCAAGGTAAGAAACTGTGCAAATTAATATTAACAGGGCATGATTACTTGTTTCAAGGCCACTTATGATATATAGTAGATGAGGTTGAAAAAAAGACAGAAGTCCATTAAATTCAATCTATACAAATCTCAACAAATTTACAAAAAAACTCCAGTTGAGCTTAAATTAATCCAATTAAAAATGGTGGCCCATTTAACACAAGCAATCATATCCCTGAATTCTGTTTCTAGACAGAAATGTATCTTAACCATTTTTATATGTATCTAAGGTATTGGCATTTACTTTCTTAGGTAATTCATTCCACAATTTAGTTGCTCTTACAGTGAAAAAACGTTTACGTTGCAGGAGATTAAATCTCATTTTATCTAGCCTTTAATTGGGGCCTCTTGTCAAACAATTTTCTTTGGGGCCCATTTATCAAGCTCCATATGGAGCTTGAAGGGCCGTGTTTCTGGTGAGCCTTCAGAATCGCCAGAAACACCAGTTATGTGGTCTAAAGACCGCTGCTCCATATCCTGCCGACCTGCTCTGAGAAGACTGACAGAGAATACAATTGGGTTGATTGACACCCCCTGCTAGCGGCCAGGGGGCAGCGTCGCACCAGCAGTTCACAAGAGCTGCTGGTGCAAAGCTGAATGCTCTCTGCATTCAGTGATGTCTGTCGAGCAGACATTTGATAAATAGGCCCCTTGGACTAAACAGAGCTTCTGCCATCTCTGTATTTGGGCCTTGAATATATTTATATAAAGTAATCATGTCACCTCTCAAGTGTCTTTTTTCTAGAGAAAAAAGACCCAGTTAGGCTAGCCTCTCATAGCTTATATTATCCATTTCTCTTATTAGTTTTGCGGCCCTTCGCTAAACTTTTTCTAAGTCTGCAATGTCTTATTTTGAGATTGGTCCCCAGAACTGCACTCCATACTCTAGGTGAGGTCTTACCAGGGATTTATATAGTTACAGAATTATGCTTTCCTCCCTTGCATCAAAGCCTCTTTTAATACATGTTAGTATCTTATTAGCCTTAGAAGCTACTATCCTTCATTGTGCACCCATATTTACCTTATTATCTATTTCTACTCCCAAATCCCTTTCCTCCTATGTTTTTCTAAATCTAGTCCCATTTAAATAATAGGTTTCCTGCTTATTTTTACTTGGAAAATGTAGAACCTTGCATTTTCCAGTATTAAATCTCATTTTCCATTTACTCGCCAATTCTTCAAATTTTTGTAGATCCCCTTGTAAAGTTTGACATGATCTATTTCCCATAAAACCATGCTGATATGAACTCATAATCTTTTTTACTCAAATATACTCATCAATATAATCCCTTATAATACATTCAAGCATCTTTCCCACTAATGATGTCAGACTAACTGGTCTATAGTTTACTGGATCAGCCCTACTTCCCTTTTTAAAAAGTGGCATCACATCAGATTTATGCTAATCCTGAGATACTATGCCTGAGGATAATGTGTCTTGAAAAAATTTAGACTAGAGGTTTGGCTATAACAGTGTGTGAGGAAATGTGATAGACATTTATATATTAACCTTTCTATAAGTTCTGAGACATGGGCAAGTAGAGAAACAGGTCAGTAGTTGGAAGGGGAGGTTGGATTGAGAAAATACTTTTTTGAGGATAGTTGTGACTAGTGCATATTTAAAGGACTAGAGAAATATACAGTGCTGAGGGAAAGATTAACATATGTTTGAATATTGGAGTAAGAATAGGTGAGAGAAAGTCAGTAGTTGTGAGTGGATGGGATAGAGAGGACATGAAATGAAGGGGAGGATGATATAAAGGCAGAAACATCTATTTTTGTCTCAAATTCTCTTTTTTTTGTATGTGTGCGCTCTATCTCGCCGTGTCTCTAAAAGTCTCTCTGTGTCTTTCTGTGACCTAATGGTAGTTTTATATCATTAGTTTTATATACATAGTACCCTGAGATACACAGTACAGTACTGTAATCAGACAGTAATATTTATGTCATTATATAACTTATACATGTGATCTAATAGTAGTTTTATATCATTTGTTTTATATACATAGTACCCTCATATACACAGTACAGTACTGTAATCAGACAGGTAATATTTACATGTCATTATACAGATTATACATATGACCTAATGGTAGTTTTAGTTAATTAGTTTGATATACAGACAAAGACAAAAATATTGGCACCCCTGAATTTCTGTCAGATAATGCACCCCTTTACCCAGAAAATTGTTTCAATTAAAAATGTGTAGGCATTCTCATGTTTATTTCTTTTGTTTGTATTGGTATGACACAAAAAGTTGGAGAAAAAAAAAATCCAAATCTGACACATTCGACACAAAAAAATAAAAAATTTGACTGGACAAAATTATTGGCACCCTCTATTTAATATTTGGTAGCACACCCTTTGGAAAAAATAACTGAAATCAATCACTTCCTGTAACCATCAATGAGTTTCTTGTACCTCTCTACTGGAATTTTGGACCGCTCTTCTTTCACTAACTGCTCCAGGTTTCTCAGATTGGAAGGGTTCCTTTTCCCAACTGCGGTTTTGAGATCTCTCCACAGATGCTCTATGGGATTGAGATCTGTACTCATTGCTGGCCGGTTCAGTACTCTCTAGCACTTTGGGGCATATGTATCAAGGTCTGGCGGACCTGATCCGACCCTGCGGATCAGGTCTGCCAGACCTTGCTGAATACGGTGAGCAATACGCTCGCTGTATTCAGCATTGCACCAGCAGCTCACAAGAGCTGCTGGTGCAACGCTGCCCCCTGCAGACTCGCGGCCAATAGGTCGCCAGCAGGGGGTGTCAATCAACCCAATCGTACTTGATCGGGTTGTATTGTGGTGATGTCTGTCCGCCTGCTCAGAGCAGGCGGACAGGTTATGGAGCAGCGGCCTTTGTGACCGCTGCTTCATAACTGCTGTTTCTGGCGAGCCTGCAGCCATTCAGAGCTTGATACATATGCCGCTTTGTGTTAAACCATATCTGGGTGCATTTTGACGTGTGCTTTGGGTCTTTGTCCTGCTTTAAGACCCATGACCTCTGACGGAGATCCAACTTTCTGACACTGGGCCCTACATTGCACAAAAGAATTCTTCGGTAGTCTTCAGATTTCATAATGCCATGCACACAGTCAAGACATCCAGTGCCTGAAGCAGCAAAGCAACCCCAAAACATCAGTGAACCTCCACCCTGTTTGACTGTAGGGACTGTAGTCTTTTCTTTAAAAGCCTCATTTCTTTTTCTAAAAACAGTAGAATGATGGGCTTTACCAAAAAGCTGTAATTTTGTTTTGTCTGTCCACAGCACATTCTTCCTGCGCACTGCACACAGTGGACACAGGAACATTAAGATCTCTGGAGATGGACTTGTAATCTTGAGAATGTCAATGCTTTTCCACAATTTTTGTTGTCAAATCCTCAGACTCTTCTTTGCTGCTCTTTCTCTTCTCCATGCTCAGTGTAGCACACTGAGACACACAACACAAAGGTTGAGTACATTTTTCACCATTTTAACAGGTTTGGGGGGGTGTTTTCTATATTGTCAGCACCTGTTTATTGCAGTGGAGGCTCCTCCATTGGGGCAAGTGGGGCAGCGCCCTTCCATTTTTGGGATGGAAATAAAATAAAAAGTTTAAAAAAATAAATAAAAAAAGTTTAGCTAAAAAAATTACATTGCAAAGTTGGTGGCATAGTTGGGTAATAACAATTTTTTTTTGGGGGGGGGGGTTTAAAAAAAATCTAGCCATGTTAATATAATGAAAAAAATAAGAGGCTAATATAGCATTGATAACTAAAGGTGTGGCATTCTTTGTAATGTGCCCTGTCTGATAGCACTTTTACACATGTGCAGTGTGTCCCTTGTTATGTAAATTACTTCACCCCTTTTATTTCTATATGGACATTTAAACATAGACGTCCATAAAAAATAAAATCATAAACTCCCATTGGCTGATAATGCATGGGGGCGGGATTATACCAGAGGACGTCATTCATGTTTAAAAGGCAAAGAAAAGAATCATGTGTGATTGTGAAGTGAGGAAGAAGAGCCTGCAGATCCTGCTATCACTTATTAACCTGAAAAGGGTAGGCAGGTTCTTGACACCTCCTCCACGTGGGCAAGGACAACACAGGGCAGATCGGTAAGTATGGGACATTCAGTGCTGGATCCCTTATGTTCCAAAAGTAAGGCACTGTAACAAGAAGAAGCAGCTGGTAATATTTATATGTTATATAATACAGCTTATACATGTAACCTATAGATAGTTTTATATCATGTTTATACACAGTACCCTCAGACAGACAGTACAGTACTGTAATCAGACAGTAATATTTATATGTTATATAATACAAGTTATACATGTAACCTATAGGTAGTTTATATTGTTAGTATATGGCCGGGTTATAATACAATATATTCAATAATTATCCTTTAAACTAAACCCCAATAAAATGCATATACAAAACCATACAATTAATATAAATTCCTAAGCTCTTTTTATCAGTTAATATTTATAAACAGCAGATATGAATCAATATTATACACATTTGAATTATTAAAATATGCTATGCACAGATCATAAAATTTGCCTTATTCACAATAGTCTATCAAATCAGAGTTGCATTTAAAATACCACAATAAGACCAAGATATAAGCCACTAACATTCAGACTGGTACAATTTCAACAATGCTTAGTTAAACAATAGGACAATATACACTCTAATTAAAACATCAGAAATTGTATATATTATTTGTGTAAACAACCAACTCCTATGTCAATTTAAGCTGAAACAAATTCTTAGTTACTTACAATTTAAACCAATTCTAAGATATATATCTATATTCGCAAAGATAAACTATTTAGCATTTATGATTAGTATTACAATACATGGGCTATGAAATACAATGTTAAAATACAATTGATCCTTTAAGTCTGCTACCTACAGCAACAATGGATGTTTGTTTAAATATTTAGCATACAAAAGGCAAGCTTAAAACTATACAGGACTATGAACATGAATCCAAAATATAAATATGCTCAATCAGGCCCATTTATCAAGCTCCGTACAGAGCTTGAAGGGCCGTGTTTCTGGCGAGTCTTCAGACTCGCCAGTAACACAACTTATGAAGCAGCGGTCTAAAGAACGCTGCTCCATAACCCTGTCCGCCTGCTCTGAGCAGGCGGACAGTAATCGCCCGAAATCAACCCGATCGGGTTGACACCCCCCTGCTGGTGGCCGATTGGCCGCGAGTCAGCAGGGGGCGGCGTTGCACCAGCAGCTCTTGTGAGCTGCTGGTGCAATGTTAAATGCGGAGAGCGTATTGCTCTCCACATTTAGCGTGGTGTTGCAACACCTTTGATTAATTGGGGCCTTTAAATCTATTAACTACAGCAGCAGTGAATATTCCTTTAAATCTGCTATTTGACTATAGTTGCTAAATACCCTTGATTCAAACATCAAAAATTAGAACAATCATACATCACCAGTTTTGAGACAATTTGTAGTTCAATCTTTTCCAAGTATTTTCAGATCACCTCATATGAAGATAAGTGTAATTGCAATTGATATGAAAACGTATGGCCCAATTTGCTTATAGTTTGATTGTGTCCCACGCAACAGTTTTCAGTCAGTTTAGCAAAATAATCAGCAGCCTCCTTTCTCATCCTGCATTCCAGCTTATATTGTCTAATCATAGGTGAGAATATGGGAGGCCCTTCGGAAACCTTGTCCCTTCTTATTGGTTCATTTTGGAAATGTATGGTTGCTAGGGAAATGCATCTTTGTTAACAACCAATTGTCTTTTGGCTGTAATTCTTGCATAGCAACACTGGGGGCAGCATGACAAACAAACAGCAATACAGTCCTAACATTCGTTTTTGTTATATTTTAAATATCTCCCTATATAATGATTATTTAACCCATCATAACCTCTTGCTTCAATCACTTATAATCTGAATTCCAGACAGGATAGCATCATGTCAATTTTCTGATTATTCTAATACCAAACACTATCGGCTAGATTCCGAGTTTTGTCGGTAAAGCTGTGCGGGGCTAACGTGCAGTTTCTGCTCACCGCTCACCTACAGACAATGCTGGTATTACAGTTTTTTTTAAACCCGGCGTTAGCCGCAGAAAAGTAAGCGGAGAGCAAAATTTTGTAATACCAGCGCTGCTTACGGTAGCGGTGAGCTGGCTAAACGTGCTCGTGCACGATTTCCCCATAGGAATCAATGTGGGAGAGCCGGCTGAAAAAAACCCTAACACCTGCAAAAAAGCAGCGTTCAGCTCCTAACGCAGCCCCATTGATTCCTATGGGGAAATACATGTCTACACCTAACACCCTAACATGAACCCCGAGTCTAAACACCCCTAATCTTAAACTTATTAACCCCTAATATTCCGCTCCTGACATCGCCGCCACCTGCATTATATTATTAACCCCTAATCTGCCGCTCCAGATACCGCCGCCACCTACATTATACTTATGAACCCCTAATCTGCTGCCCCCAACATCACCGACACCTACTTTATATTTATTAACCCCTAATCTGCCACCCCCAATGTCGCTGCAACCTAACTACATTTATTAACCCCTAATCTACCGCCCCCAACGTTGCCGCCACTATAATAAATATATTAACCCCTAAATCTAAGTCTAACCCTAACACCCCCTAACTTAAATATAATTTAAATAAATCTAAATAAAATTACTACAATTAACTAAATTATTCATATTTAAAACTAAATACTTACCTGTAAAATAAACCCTAAGCTAGCTACAATATAACTAATAGTTACATTGTAGCTATCTCAGGGTTTATTTTTATTTTACAGGCAACTTTGTATTTATTTTAACTAGGTACAATAGTTATTAAATAGATATTAACTATTTAATAACTACCTAGCTAAAATAAGTACAAATTTACCTGTAAAATAAAACCTAACCTAAGTTACAATTACACCTAACACTACACTATAATAAAATTAATTACCTAAATTAAATACAATTAAATACAATAAAATAAACTAAATTACGAAAAAAATCCCACTAAATTACAGAAAATATAAAATAATTACAAGTTTTTTAAACTAATTACACCTAATCTAATCCCCCTAATAAAATAAAAAAGCCCCCCAAAATAATAAAAATCCCTTCCCTATACTAAATTACAATAGCCCTTAAAAGGGCTTTTTGCTGGGCATTGCCCCAAAGTAATCATCTCTTTTACTTGAAAAGAAAAGCCAATAGGATTGAGCTTGCATTCTATTGGCTGTTCCAATCAGCCAATAGAATGCAAGCTCAATCCTATTGGCTGATTGGATCAGCCAATAGGATTTTTTCTACCTTAATTCCGATTTGCTGATAGAATTCTATCAGCCAATCGGAATTGAAGGGAGGCCATCTTGGATGACGTAATTTAAAGGCACCGTCATTTAGTCGTCGGATGAAGAAAGAAGAGGATGCTCCGCATTGGATGTCTTGAAGATGGATCTGCTCCGCTCCGGATGGATGAAGATAGAAGATGCCGTCTGGATGAAAACTTCTGCCCGTCTGGAGGACCTCTTCTTCCCGGCTTGGATGAAGTCTTCTGCCCATCTGGAGGACCACTTCGCCCGGCTTCGTTGAGGACTTTGGCCCGGTTGGGTGAAGACTTCTCAAAGTAGGGTGATCTTAGGTTTTATTAAGGGGAGGTTGGGTGGGTTTTAGAGTAGGGTTGGGTGTGTGGGTAGTGGGTTTTAATGTTGGGGGGTATTGTATTTTTTACAGATAAAAGAGCTGATTACTTTGGGGCAATGCCACCCAAAAAGCCCTTTAAAGGGCTATTTGTAATTTAGTATAGGGTAGGGATTTTTATTATTTTGGGGAGCTTTTTTATTTTATTAGGGGGATTAGATTAGGTGTAATTAGTTTAAAAAACTTTATTTAATTGTAATTAATTTAATTTAGGTAATTAATTTAATTATAGTGTAGTGTTTCATTTTACAGGTAAATTTGTACTTATTTTAGCTAGGTAGTTATTAAATAGTTAATATCTATTTGATAACTATTGTACCTAGTTAAAATAAATAAAAAATTGCCTGTAAAATAAAAATAAACCCTGAGATAGCTACAATGTAACTATTAGTTATATTGTAGCTAGCTTAGGGTTTATTTTATAGGTAAGTATTTAGTTTTAAATATGAATAATTTAGTTAATTGTAGTAATTTTATTTAGATTTATTTAAATTATATTTAAGTTAGGGGGTGTTAGGGTTAGACTTAGATTTAGGGGTTAATATATTTATTATCTTACAGTTTATTTTATAGGTAAGTATTTAGTTTTAAATAGGAATAATTTAGTTAATAATAGTAATTTTATTTAGATTTCTTTAAATTATATTTAAGTTAGGGGGGTGTTAGGGTTAGGGTTAGACTTAGGTTTAGGGGTTAATACATTTAATATAGTGGCGGTGACGTTGGGGGCGGCAGATTAGGGGTTAATAAATGTAGGTAGGTGTCGGCGATGTTAGGGATGGCAGATTAGGGGTTAATAAAATTGAACTAGTGTTTGCGAGGCAGGAGTGCGGTGGTTTAGGGGTTAATATATTTATTATAGTGGCGGCGATGTCCAGTTCGGCAGATTAGGGGTTAATTTTTTTTAAATTATTGTTTGCGAAGTTGGGGGGCCTCCGTTTAGGGGTTAATACGTAGTTTATGGGTGTTAGTGTACTTTTTAGCACTCTAGTTTTATGTTACGGCATATAAAAATCTTAACTACTGACTTTCAAATGCGTTAGGGATCTTGGAGGTAGAGGGTGTACCGCTCACTTTTAGGAAGACTCGTAATACCGGTGTTAGGAAAATCCCATTGAAAATATAGGATACACAATTGACGTAAGTGGATTTGCGGTATCTTCGAGTCGCGCCAAAAAAGTGAGCGGTACACCTGTACCTGCAAGACTCGTAATACCAGCGGAAGTTAAAAAGCAGCGTTGGGACCTCTCAACACTGCTTTTTAACCCTAACGCAAGACTCGTAATCTAGGAGTATATGTTTTTAACATTATATTATATCAAAGTAATTTATACTGCTAAATATTCCAAAATTATAGCATTTAAAATCCTGATATACAGGGAGTGCAGAATTATTAGGCAAGTTGTATTTTTGAGGATTAATTTTATTATTGAACAACAACCATGTTCTCAATGAACCCAAAAAACTCATTAATATCAAAGCTGAATATTTTTGGAAGTAGTTTTTAGTTTGTTTTTAGTTTTAGCTATTTTAGGGAGATATCTGTGTGTGCAGGTGACTATTACTGTGCATAATTATTAGGCAACTTAACAAAAAACAAATATATACCCATTTCAATTATTTATTTTTTACCAGTGAAACCAATATAACATCTCAACATTCACAAATATACATTTCTGACATTCAAAAGCAAAACAAAAACAAATCAGTGACCAATATAGCCACCTTTCTTTGCAAGGACACTCAAAAGCCTGCCATCCATGGATTCTGTCAGTGTTTGGATCTGTTCACCATCAACATTGCGTGCAGCAGCAACCACAGCCTCCCAGACACTGTTCAGAGAGGTGTACTGTTTTCCCTCCTTGTAAATCTCACATTTGATGATGGACCACAGGTTCTCAATGGGGTTCAGATCAGGTGAACAAGGAGGCCATGTCATTAGATTTTCTTCTTTTATACCCTTTCTTGCCAGCCATGCTGTGGAGTACTTGGACGCGTGTAATGGAGCATTGTCCTGCATGAAAATCATGTTTTTCTTGAAGGATGCAGACTTCTTCCTGTACCACTGCTTGAAGAAAGTGTCTTCCAGAAACTGGCAGTAGGACTGGGAGTTGAGCTTGACTCCATCCTCAAACCGAAAAGGCCCCACCAGCTCATCTTTGATGATACCAGCCCAAACCAGTACTCCACCTCCACCTTGCTGGCGTCTGAGTCGGACTGGAGCTCTCTGCCCTTTACCAATCCAGCCACGGGCCCATCCATCTGGCCCATCAAGACTCACTCTCATTTCATCAGTCCATAAAACCTTAGAAAAATCAGTCTTGAGATATTTCTTGGCCCAGTCTTGACGTTTCAGCTTGTGTGTCTTGTTCAGTGGTGGTCGTCTTTCAGCCTTTCTTACCTTGGCCATGTCTCTGAGTATTGCACACCTTGTGCTTTTGGGCACTCCAGTGATGTTGCAGCTCTGAAATATGGCCAAACTGGTGGCAAGTGGCATCTTGGCAGCTGCACGCTTGACTTTTCTCAGTTCATGGGCAGTTATTTTGCGCCTTGGTTTTTCCACACGCTTCTTGCGACCCTGTTGACTATTTTGAATGAAACGCTTGATTGTTCGATGATCACGCTTCAGAAGCTTTGCAATTTTAAGAGTGCTGCATCCCTCTGCAAGATATCTCACTATTTTTGACTTTTCTGAGCCTGTCAAGTCCTTCTTTTGACCCATTTTGCCAAAGGAAAGGAAGTTGCCTAATAATTATGCACACCTGATATAGGGTGTTGATGTCATTAGACCACACCCCTTCTCATTACAGAGATGCACATCACCTAATATGCTTAATTGGTAGTAGGCTTTCGAGCCTATACAGCTTGGAGTAAGACAACATGCATAAAGAGGATGATGTGGTCAAAATACTCATTTGCCTAATAATTCTGCACTCCCTGTATATATATATATATATATATATATATATATATATATATATATATATATATATATATATATATATATATATATATATATATATATATATATATATATATATATATTCATACAAATACAGCATGTTTCACATTCCCAATAAAACATTTTAACACCACCTACATTAACTAACCCCTAATGTGAGCTCCTACCCTGCCACAAGCTATATTAAAATTATTAACCCCTAATCTAATCCCACTACACCGCCGCCAGCTATATTTAAATTATTAACCCCTAATTTAATCCCCCTACACCGCCGCCAGCTATATTAAATTAATTAACCCCTAATCTAATCCCCCTATACCGCCGCCACCTATATTAAATGAATTAACCCCTAAAATACTAAACTATCCCTACCACTAAACCTAAATCTAACCCTACAAATAGCCCTGAAAAGGGCTTTTTGCGTGGCATTACCCCAAAGTAAACAGCTCTATTGCCAGCCCTTAAAAGAGCTTTTTGCGGGGCTTTGCCCCAAAGTAATCAACTCTTTTACCAGCCCTTAAAAGGGCTTTTGGTGGGGCATTGTCACAAAAGTAATCAGCTCTTTTGCCTATGATCTAAATCCCCCTACACCGCTGCCACCTATAATACATGTATTACCCCTAATCTAATCCCCCTATACCGCCGCCACCTATAATAAATGTATTACCCCTAATCTAATCTCCCTACACCGCCGCCACCTATATTAAATAGATTAACCCCTAATCTGACCCCCCTACACTGCCGCCATCTATATTAACTATATTAACTATATTAACCCTAATTATATTAGGGTTAATATAGTTAATATAGTTATTATATTATATATATTAACTATATTAACCGTAATTATATTAGGGTTAATATAGTTAACCCCTTAACGACCAAGGACGTACACCACACGTCCTCAAAAAAAATACAGTTAATGACCGAGGATGTGTGGCGTACGTCCTTGGTCTGGAAAGCAGCTGGAAGCGATCCTGCTCGCTTCCAGCTGCTTTCCGGTTATTGCAGTGATGCCTCGATATCGAGGCATCCTGCAATAACCCCCCTTGGCCATCCGATGCAGAGAGAGCCACTCTGTGGCCCTCTCTGCACCGGACATCGGTAGCCGGTATCGTTGGTGGGTGGGAGCAAGTCTGGGAGGCGGGTGGGCGGCTATCAATGTGCCGAATGAAGTGGAGGGGGGTGGGATCGGGGGCGGGGCCGACGGGAGCGCACACGGGAGCACGCGCATGCACGGGGGCGGCGGGCGGGAGCGTGCATGGGGCGGGAGCGGGAGGGAACCGCTACACTGCAGAAAAATAAAGGTTAATAAAAGTAAAAAAAAAACATTTAAAAAAATAAATAAATCATCTAAGGGATCTGGAAGGGGTGGGGGGTTGATCGGGGGGGGAAGCTACACTACAGAAAAGGGCAATTATATAAAAAAAAACACTTTTTTTACTAAACTGGGTACTGGCAGACAGCTGCCAGTACCCAAGATGGCGCCCATTAAGGCAGAGGGGGAGGGTTAGAGATCTGTTTGGTGGGGGATCAGTGAGGTTGGGGGCTAAGGGGGGATCCTACACAGTAGCATATGTAAATATGCTAAGAAAAAAACCAAAAAAAAAACCAAATATAGCTTTTATTTTAGTACTGGCAGAGTTTCTGCCAGTACTTAAGATGGCGGGGACAATTGTGGGGTGGGGGAGGGAACAGAGCTGTTTGGGAGGGATCAGGTGGTCTGATGTTTCAGGTGGGAGGCTGAGCTCTACACTAAAGCTAAAATTAACCCTGCAAGCTCCCTACAAGCTACATAATTAACCCCATCACTGCAAGCCATAATACACGTGTGATGCGCAGCGGCATTTGGCGGCCTTCTAATTACCAAAAAGCAAAGCCAAACACATATATGTCTGCTATTTCTGAACAAATCCCAGAGAAGCATTTACAACCATTTGTGCCATAATTGCACAAGCTGTTTGTAAATAATTTCAGTGAGAAACCTAAAGTTTGTGAAAAAGTTTGTGAAATAGGGAACGTTTTTTTTTTATTTGATCGCATTTGGCGGTGAAATGGTGGCATGAAATATACCAAAATGGGCCTAGATCAATACTTTGGGTTGTCTACTACACTACGCTAAAGCTAAAATTAACCCTACAAGCTCCCTGCAAGCTACATAATTAACCCCTTCACTGCTGGGCATAATACACGTGTGGTGCGCAGTGGCATTTAGCGGCCTTCTAATTACCAAAAAGCAATGCCAAAGCCATATATGTCTGCTATTTCTGAACAAAGGGGATCCCAGAGAAGCATTTACAACCATTTGTGCCATAATTGCACAAGCTGTTTGTAAATGATTTCAGTGAGAAACCTAAAATTGTGAAAAATTTAACGTTTTTTTAATTTGATCGCATTTGGCGGTGAAATGGTGGCATGAAATATACCAAAATTGGCCTAGATCAATACTTGGGGTTGTGTACTACACTACACTAAAGCTAAAATTACCTCTAAAAGCTCCCTACATGCTCCCTAATTAACCCCTTCACTGCTGGGCATAATACACGTGTAGTGCGCAGTGGCATTTAGCAGCCTTCTAATTGCTAAAAAGCAATGCCAAAGCCATATATGTCTGCTATTTCTGAACAAAGGGGATCCCAAAGAAGAATTTACAACCATTTAAGCCATAATTGCACAAGCTGTTTGTAAATAATTTCAGTGAGAAACCAAAAGTTTGTGAAAAAATGAGTGAAAAAGTGAATGATTTTTTGTATTTAATCGCATTTGGCGGCGAAATGATGGCATGAAATATACCAAAATGGGCCTAGATCAATACTTTGGGATGTCTACTAAAAAAAATATATACATGTCAAGGGATATTCAGGGACTCCTGAAAGATATTAGTGTTCTAATGTAACTAGCGCTAATTTTGAAAAATAATGGTTTGGAAAAAAAAGCAAAGAAGATGTAAACATTGGGTATTTCTAAACTCAGGACAAAATTTAGAAACTATTTAGCATGGGTGTTTTTTGGTGGTTGTAGATGTGTAACAGATTTTGGGGTAAAAAAAAAAGGTGTGTTTTTTTCAATTTTTTCCTCATATTTTATAATTGTTTTTATAGTAAATTATAAGATATGATGAAAATAATGGTATCTTTAGAAAGTCCATTTAATGGCGAGAAAAACGGTATATAATATATGTGGTACCGTAAATGAGTAAGAGGAAAATTACAGCTAAACACAAACACCGCAGAAATCTAAAAATAGCCTTGGTCCCAAACGGACAGAAAATGGAAAAGTGCTGTGGTCATTAAGGGGTTAATATCGTTATTATATTATATATATATTAAGTATAATAACACTATCTAACTCTAACACCCCTAACTAAATTCTTATTAAAATAAATCTAATTAATATTAATATTATTAATTAAAATATTCCTATTTAAATCTAAATACTTACCTATAAAATAAACCCTAAGATAACTACAATATAATTAATAATTACATTGTAGCTATTTTAGGGTTTATATTTATATTACAGGTAACTTGGTATTTATTTTAACTAGGTACAATAGCTATTAATTAGTTAAGAACTATTTAATAGCTACCTAGTTAAAATAATTACCAATTTACCTGTAAAATAAATCCTAACCTAAGTTACAAATACACCTACACTATCAATAAATGAAATAAACTACAAATATCTAACTAAAATACAATTAAATACACTAAACTAAATTACAAAAACAAACAAACAAACACTAAATTACAAAAAATAAAAAAAGATTACAAGAATTGATCCAATCAGCCAATCGGATTGAACTTGAATCTGATTGGCTGATTGAATCATCCAATCAGATTTTCTTACCTTAATTCCGATTGGCTGATAGAATCCTATCAGCCAATCGGAATTCGAGGGACGCCATCTTGGATGACGTCATTTAAAGGAAACTTCATTTGTCGTTCAGTCGTTGGGCCAGCAGGATGTTCCGCGTCGGAGGTCCGAAGAAAGAAGATTGAAGATGCCGCTTGGAGGAAAACTTCGCCCCGATAGAGGACCTCTTCTTTGCCGCTTGGATGAAGACATTGCCGGATGGAAGACTTCTTCTTTGCCGCTTGGATGAAGACATCGCCGGATGGAAGACTTCTTCTTTGCCGATTGGATGAAGACATCGCCCGGATTGGCTGAAGAGTTCGGCCCGGCTGGGTGAAGACGACTCAAAGTAGTGAGATCTTCTGGGGCTTAGTGTTAGGTTTTTTAAGGGGGTTTGGGTGGGTTTAGAGTAAGGGTATGTGGGTGGTGGGTGTAATGTTGGGGGGTGGCATTGTGTTTTTTTTACAGGCAAAAGAGCTGATTACTTTGGGGCATGCCCCGCAAAAGGCCCTTTTAAGGGCTGGTAATAGAGCTGTTAACTTTGTAATTTAGAATAGGGTAGGGAATTTTTTTTATTTTGGGGGGCTTTATTATTTTATTAGGGGGCTTAGAATAGGTGTAATTAGCTTAAAATTCTTGTAATCTTTTTATTTTTTGTAATTTAGTGTTTGTTTTTTTTGTAATTTAGTTTAGTGTATTTAATTGTATTTTAGTTTAGATATTTGTAGTTTATTTAATTTATTGATAGTGTAGGTGTATTTGTAACTTAGGTTAGGATTTATTTTACAGGTAAATTGGTAATTATTTTAACTAGGTAGCTATTAAATAGTTATTAACTATTTAATAGCTATTGTACCTAGTTAAAATAAATACCAAGTTACCTGTAAAATAAATATGAACCCTAAAATAGCTACAATGTAATTATTAATTATATTGTAGCTATCTTAGGGTTTATTTTATAGGTAAGTATTTAGATTTAAATAGGAATATTTTAATTAATAATATTAATATTAATTAGATTTATTTTAATAAGAATTTAGTTAGGGGTGTTAGAGTTAGATAGGGTTATTGTACTTAATATATATATATATATATATATATATATATATATATATATATATATATATATATGTAATATAATAACGATATTAACTATATTAACCCTAATATAATTAGGGTTAATATAGTTAATATAGATTGCGGCGGTGTAGGGGGGTCAGATTAGGGGTTAATCTATTCAATATAGGTGGCGGCGGTGTCGGGGGATTAGATTAGGGGGTAATACATTTATTATAGGTGGTGGCGGTATAGGGGGATTAGATTAGGGGTCAATACATTTATTATAGGTGGCGGCGGTGTAGGGGGATTTAGATTATAGGCAAAAGAGCTGATTACTTTGTGACAATGCCCCACCAAAAGCCCTTTTAAGGGCTGGTAAAAGAGCTGATTACTTTGGGGCAAAGCCCCGCAAAAAGCCCTTTTAAGGGCTGGCAATAGAGCGGTTTACTTTTGGGTAATGCCACGCAAAAAGCCCTTTCCAGGGCTATTTGTCGGGTTAGACTTAGGTTTAGTGGTAGGGATAGTATTTTAGGGGTTAATTAATTTAATATAGCTGGCGGCGGGGTAGGGGGATTAGATTAGGGGTTAATAATTTAATATAGCTGGCGGCGGGGTAGGGGGATTAGATTAGGGGTTAATTATTTAATATAGCTGGCGGCAGTGTAAGGGGCTCACATTAGGGATTATTTAATATAGCTGGCGGCAGTGTAAGGGGCTCACATTAGGGGGTAGTTAATGTAGGTGGCGGCGGTGTAAGGGGCTCACATTAGGGGGTAGTTAATGTAGCTGGCGGCGGGGTCCGGGAGCGGCGGTTTAGGGGTTAATAACTTTATTAGGGATGGTGGCGGGGGATTGCGGTTGACAAGTAGATAGACATTGCGCATGCGTTAGGTGTTAGGTTTTATTTTGCAGGTAGTTTAGGAAGCTACAGGGCTCTTATATACAGCGTAAGGCTTACTATGCCTGCAATTTGTGGTGAGGTGAAAATGGAGTAAGATTTCTCCATTTTCACCACGTAAGTCCTTACGCTGTATATTGGATACCAGACTGCGCTGGTTTGGTATACCTGTCTATGGCCCAAAAAACTACGGCCAAAGGCAGAAATATACAAGTGTAACTTCTAGGTTACGCCGTATATGTGATAACAAACCAGCGCAAAATTTGGCATCGCCGGCTTTTGCGGGCGACGCTGCATATCGGATCGAGGCCCTGATTTGAAAAATAAAGGACAGATATTATTTTGGAGTTAGTCTAACATTTATACATTTATTTATATAGATACTTATTTTGAAATTTGTGTTTGAATATTTGAGTATTCCTTTATATGAAGATTATATAGATAATTTCTTTTGCAAGATGTATTTATTCTTTATTTTTATTCTCTTTATGTTACACAGCGATTTCAAATGCCAATTTGTCTGGATTCTACACATGGGAAACTCCGCAGGGGCAATTCACACTTATGTGACATAAATAAATTCTTCAGCTAGAAACTGGGTTTTTTTACGAATTTAATTAGTCCTAAAAGAAAAATTCCAGACATTTCGTCTTTAATCACTGTATAGGGTAAAGAGTGTTTTGAAGTTTGCATTTCCAGCTAGGCAGCAAATGCTGTCTTTTGAAGTTTTTTTTTTTTTTTAACATCTTATCTGCATTGAGCTTTGAGATGTGTATTTAGATTACATGAGTTTCAAGTCAATTCCTGAAATCAGAATTGTAACCTTATAATAAATATCTGATAAGAATATGGCTTCATATATAAACAAATTATTTTGTTTATATATATATATATATATATATATATATATATATATATATATATATATATATATATATATATATATATATATATATATATCATTCACCTGTACCCTGACAATATCATGTTTATACACAGCACCCTCAGACAGACAGTACAGTAATCAGATAGTAATATTTATATGTTATATAATACAGCTTATACATGTACTCTAAAGGTAGTTTTATATCATGTTTATACACAGCACCCTCAGACAGACAGTACAGTACAGTAATCAGACAGGTAATATTTATATGTTATATAATACAGCTTATACATGTAACCTAAAGGTAGTTTTATATCATGTTTATACACAGCACCCTCAGACAGTACAGTTCTGTAATCAGACAGGTAATATATATGTTATATAATACAGCTTATACATGTAACCTAAAGGTAGTTTTATATCATGTTTATACACAGCACCCTCAGACAGACAGTACTGTAATCAGACAGGTAATATTTATATGTTATATAATACAGCTTATACATGTAACCTAAAGGTAGTTTTAGATCATGTTTATACACAGCACCCTCAGACAGTACAGTACTGTAATCAGACAGGTAATATTTATATGTTATATAATACAGCTTATACATGTAACCTAAAGGTAGTTTTAGATCATGTTTATACACAGCACCCTCAGACAGTACAGTACTGTAATCAGACAGGTAATATGTATATGTTATATAATACAGCTTATACATGTAACCTAAAGGTAGTTTTATATCATGTTTATACACAGCACCCTCAGACAGACAGTACAGTAATCAGACAGTAATATTTATGTTATATAATACAGCTTATACATGTAACTAAAGGTAGTTTTATATCATGTTTATACACAGCACCCTCAGACAGACAGTACAGTAATCAGACAGGTAATATTTATATGTTATATAATACAGCTTATACATGTAACCTAAAGGAAGTTTTATATCATGTTTATACACAGCACCCTCAGACAGACAGTACTGTAATCAGACAGTAATATTTATATGTTATATAATACAGCTTATACATGTAACCTAAAGGTAGTTTTATATCATGTTTATACACAGCACCCTCAGACAGTACAGTACAGTACTGTAATCAGACAGGTAATATATATGTTATATAATACAGCTTATACATGTAACCTAAAGGTAGTTTTATATCATGTTTATACACAGCACCCTCAGACAGACAGTACTGTAATCAGACAGTAATATTTATATGTTATATATTACAGCTTATACATGTAACCTAAAGGTAGTTTTATATCATGTTTATACACAGCACCCTCAGACAGACAGTACAGTAATCAGACAGGTAGTATTTATATGTTATATAAAACAGCTTATACATGTACCCTAAAGGTAGTTTTATATCATGTTTATACACAGCACCCTCAGACAGACAGTACAGTACAGTAATCAGACAGGTAATATTTATATGTTATATAATACAGCTTATACATATAACCTAAAGGTAGTTTTATATCATGTTTATACACAGCTCCCTCAGACAGACAGTACAGTACTGTAATCAGACAGTAATTTTTATATGTTATATAATACAGCTTATACATGTAACCTAAAGGTAGTTTTATATCATGTTTATACACACAGCACCCTCAGACAGACAGTACTGTAATCAGACAGGTAATATTTATATGTTATATAATACAGCTTATACATGTAACCTAAAGGTAGTTTTATATCGTGTTTATACACAGCACCCTCAGACAGACAGTACAGTAATCAGACAGGTAATATTTATATGTTATATAACACAGCTTATACATGTAACCTAAAGGTAGTTTTATATCATGTTTATACACAGCACCCTCAGACAGACAGTACAGTAATCAGACAGGTAATATTTATATGTTATATAATACAGCTTATACATGTAACCTAAAGGTAGTTTTATATCATGTTTATACACAGCAACCTCACACAGACAGTACAGTACTGTAATCAGACAGGTAATATTTATATGTTATATAATACAGCTTATATATGTAACCTTAAGGTAGCTTTATATCATGTTTATACACAGCAACCTCAGGCAGAGAGACAATACAGTAATCAGACAGGTAATATTTATGTTATATAATACAGCTTATACATGTAACCTAAAGGTAGTTTTATATTATGTTTATACACAGCACCCTCAGACAGACATTACAGTAATCAGACAGGTAATATTTATATGTTATATAATACAGCTTATACATGTAACCTAAAGGTAGTTTTATATCATATTTATACACAGCACCCTCAGACAGACAGTACAGTAATCAGACAGGTAATATGTATATGTTATATAATACAGCTTATACATGTAACCTAAAGGTAGTTTTATATCCTGTTTATACACAGCACCCTCAGACAGACAGTACAGTAATCAGACAGTAATATTTATATGTTATATAATACAGCTTATACATGTAACCTAAAGGTAGTTTTATATCATGTTTATACACTGCACCTTCAGACAGACAGTACTGTAATCAGACAGGTAATATTTATATGTTATATAATACAGCTTATACATGTAACCTAAAGGTAGTTTTATATCATGTTTATACACAGCACCCTCAGACAGACAGTACAGTAATCAGACAGGTAATATTTATATGTTATATAATACAGCTTATACATATAACCTAAAGGTAGTTTTATATCATGTTTATACACAGCACCGTCATACAGACAGTACAGTACTGTAATCAGACAGGTAATATTTATATGTTATATAGTACAGCTTATACATATAACCTAAAGGTAGTTTTATATCATGTTTATACACAGCACCGTCATACAGACAGTACAGTACTGTAATCAGACAGGTAATATTTATATGTTATATAATACAGCTTATACGTGTAACCTAAAGGTAGTTTTATATCATGTTTATACACAGCACCCTCAAGTATAGTACAGTAATCAGACAGTAATATTTATATGTTATATAATACAGCTTATACATGTAACCTAAAGGTAGTTTTATATCATGTTTATACACAGCACCCTCAGACAGACAGTACTGTAATCAGACAGTAATATTTATATGTTATATAATACAGCTTATACATGTACCCTAAAGGTAGTTTTATATCATGTTTATACATAGCACCCTCAGACAGACAGTACTGTAATCAGACAGTAATATTTATATGTTATATAATACAGCTTATACATGTAACCTAAAGGTAGTTTTATATCATGTTTATACACAGCACCCTCAGACAGACAGTACAGTAATCAGGCAGGTAATATTTATATGTTATATCATACAGCTTATACATGTAACCTAAAGGTAGTTTTATATCATGTTTATACACAGCACCCTCAGGCAAACAGTACAGTACTGTAATCAGACAGGTAATATTTATATGTTATATAATACAGCTTATACATGTAACCTAAAGGTAGTTTTATATCATGTTTATACACAGCACCCTCAGACAGACAGTACTGTAATCAGACAGGTAATATTTATATGTTATATAATACAGCTTATACATGTAACCTAAAGGTAGTTTTATATCTTGTTTATACACAGCACCCTCAGACAGACAGTACAGTAATCAGACAGTAATATTTCTATGTTATATAATACAGCTTATACATGTAACCTAAAGGTAGTTTTATATCATGTTTATACACAGCACCCTCAGACAGACAGTACAGTAATCAGACAGGTAATATTTATATGTTATATCATACAGCTTATACATGTAACCTAAAGGTAGTTTTATATCATGTTTATACACAGCACCCTCAGGCAAACAGTACAGTACTGTAATCAGACAGGTAATATTTATATGTTATATAATACAGCTTATACATGTAACCTAAAGGTAGTTTTATATCATGTTTATACACAGCACCCTCAGACAGACAGTACTGTAATCAGACAGGTAATATTTATATGTTATATAATACAGCTTATACATGTAACCTAAAGGTAGTTTTATATCTTGTTTATACACAGCACCCTCAGACAGACAGTACAGTAATCAGACAGTAATATTTCTATGTTATATAATACAGCTTATACATGTAACCTAAAGGTAGTTTTATATCATGTTTATACACAGCACCCTCAGACAGACAGTACTGTAATCAGACAGGTAATATTTATATGTTATATAATACAGCTTATACATGTAACCTAAAGGTAGTTTTATATCATGTTTATACACAGCACCCTCAGACAGACAGTACAGTAATCAGACAGGTAATATTTATATGTTATATAATACAGCTTATACATGTAACCTAAAGGTAGTTTTATATCATGTTTATACACAGCACCCTCAGACAGACAGTACTGTAATCAGACAGGTAATATTTATATGTTATATAATACAGCTTATACATGTAACCTAAAGGTAGTTTTATATCTTGTTTATACACAGCACCCTCAGACAGACAGTACAGTAATCAGACAGTAATATTTCTATGTTATATAATACAGCTTATACATGTAACCTAAAGGTAGTTTTATATCATGTTTATACACAGCACCCTCAGACAGACAGTACAGTAATCAGACAGTAATATTTCTATGTTATATAATACAGCTTATACATGTAACCTAAAGGTAGTTTTATATCATGTTTATACACAGCACCCTCAGACAGACAGTACTGTAATCAGACAGGTAATATTTATATGTTATATAATACAGCTTATACATGTAACCTAAAGGTAGTTTTATATCATGTTTATACACAGCACCCTCAGACAGACAGTACTGTAATCAGACAGGTAATATTTATATGTTATATAATACAGCTTATACATGTAACCTAAAGGTAGTTTTATATCATGTTTATACACAGCACCCTCAGACAGACAGTGCTGTAATCAGACAGGTAATATTTATATGTTATATAGTACAGCTTATACATGTAACCTAATGGTAGTTTTATATCATGTTTATACACAGCACCCTCAGACAGACAGTACTGTAATCAGACAGTAATATTTATATGTTATATAATACAGCTTATACATGTAACCTAAAGGTAGTTTTATATCATGTTTATACACAGCACCCTCATACAGACAGACAGTACAGTAATCATACAGGTAATATTTATATGTTATATAATACAGCTTATACATGTAAGCTAAAGGTAGTTTTATATCATGTTTATACACAGCACCCTCAGACAGACATTACAGTAATCAGACAGGTAATATTTATATGTTATATAATACAGCTTATACATGTAACCTAAAGGTAGTTTTATATCATGTTTATACACAGCACCCTCAGACAGACAGTACAGTACTGTAATCAGACAGGTAATATTTATATGTTATATAATACAGCTTATACATGTAACCTAAAGGTAGTTTTATATCATGTTTATACACAGCACCCTCAGACAGAAAGTACAGTACAGTAATCAGACAGGTAATATTTATATGTTATATAATACAGCTTATACAGGTAACATAAAGGTAGTTTTATATCATGTTTATACACAGCACCCTCAGACAGACAGTACAGTAATCAGACAGTAATATTTATATGTTATATAATACAGCTTATACATGTAACCTAAAGGTAGTTTTATATCATGTTTATACACAGCACCCTCAGACAGACAGTACAGTAATCAGACAGTAATATTTATATGTTATATAATACAGCTTATACATGTAACCTAAAGGTAGTTTATATCATGTTTATACACAGCACCCTCAGACAGACAGTACAGTACAGTAATCAGACAGGTAATATTTATATGTTATATAATACAGCTTATACATGTAACCTAAAGGTAGTTTTATATCCTGTTTATACACAGCACCCTCAGACAGACAGTACTGTAATCAGACAGGTAATATTTATATGTTATATAAAACAGCTTATACATGTAACCTAAAGGTAGTTTTATATCATGTTTATACACAGCACCCTCAGACAGACAGTACTGTACTGTAATCAGACAGGTAATATTTATATGTTATATAATACAGCTTATACATGTAACCTAAAGGTAGTTTTATATCATGTTTATACACAGCACCCTCAGACAGTACTGTAATCAGACAGTAATATTTATATGTTATATAATACAGCCTATACATGTAACCTAAAGGTAGTTTTATATCATGTTTATACACAGCACCCTCAGACAGACAGTACAGTACTGTAACCAGACAGTAATATTTATATGTTATATAATACAGCTTATACATGTAACCTAAAGGTAGTTTTATATTATGTTTATACACAGCACCCTCAGACAGACAGTACAGTAATCAGACAGGTAATATTTATATGTTATATAATACAGCGTAAGAAGAAAAAATGGGGTTTATTTAGCAGCGCTAAAAAAAGCTAGGAAATGATGATACCAATCTAATTTATGTTTTATACAATCTATTTTATTTAAAAATTCTTATAACACATAAAAACAACAGCAAATGCTTTTCCTAATTAATAAAGGGACGTCTCCCTTATACAACACTTATAAAAACAGACTAGAACCATATAATCCTAGAATTTCAGGTATAAAGGAATTAATTCTATAGATAACATATGGCAAGCAACAAATTTCTAAGATAAATGGTGAATTAAATATTTAAAAGGCACAAATGTATCAATCCTAATAGCTTTACAGTTCTTCAGTAACAAATTCAGTTATAAAGTTACACAGTTACTTTCCTTGGACATATAATTGGCTCAGGTGTGCTGGATAGTTAAAAAGGCAAAAAACAGCCAATATTCTGATTTAGGTGCCAAAGCAATCGTGGTTAATGGAAATGGTTAATTTAACAGATGAATACCTTGATGTCTTTAAAGTTCAGTTTGCGTGTTTTAAAAAACGTAGTGCAAATTAGTGTAGAGGTACCTTAATCTGTCCTGGTTCCAACCGCTGATATTCTTCACTGTGAGGGATTCACAGACTGTTTGTGTGTAAAAATTAACGATATGTTGTTGAAAAGGAATATGTATATATCGTTAATTTTTACCCACTTACAATAATTCTAGATATGGGAATGATAATTCTGATTCTTATATTTTCGTTTCAGTTTAGGTAATTTTAAGTTTGCACGATCTAAATGTATATTATCTAATAAAGGCACTTTAGAATTGAAATATATAAGTTGAATTGTGTGAATGCTAATAAAGCAGAAATGATAAGTTCTCTTCCTTGTGTATCATGTAACTAAATAACAACACAGAAACAATCATTACCAACTTAAATAAAGTCCACCTTTACATTGGAAGCCACACAGGTGTTGATAGAAATCAAAAGGAAATGAAGGAACCAATCAAAACACATTCATACCTTTAAAAAGCCAGAAGCTAGCAGGATAAGCATTCTTGATAAAGCCCAGAAGGGTGAAACGCGTTGAATGGGACCTGCTACACTCTACTAAACTTCATTTACTACTGTCACAAAGCTGTGTGACCCTGCAACTTTAAACTTTTCTCCTGACCCTGCAAGTTAAAATCTACCTTTGGTAACTTCAGGGAATACGGTGTTACTGCTAAACACTGACCAAAGATTTCTTCAAACCTTAAGAAGTCTGAGGGAACCCAGATGAAAACAATATTTGGGCTATAAGAAGAAAGGAAAACAAAAAAAAGGATAACTACATCACCAGAACGGATCATCACCCCTGACCTCTGAATCAAAGAGAAGGTCAGGTGACTTATCAGAAGCACCAGGAACAAACAGTCTGTGAATCCCTCACAGTGAAGATAATCAGCGGTTGCAACCAGGACAGATTAAGGTACCTCTACACTAATTTGCACTACGTTTTTTAAAACACGCAAACTGAACTTTAAAGACATCAAGGTATTCATCTGTTAAATTAACCATTTCCATTAACCACGATTGCTTTGGCACCTAAATCAGAATATTGGCTGTTTTTTGCCTTTTTAACTATCCAGCACACCTGAGCCAATTATATGTCCAAGGAAAGTAACTGTGTAACTTTATAACTGAATTTGTTACTGAAGAACTGTAAAGCTATTAGGATTGATACATTTGTGCCTTTTAAATATTTAATTCACCATTTATCTTAGAAATTTGTTGCTTGCCATATGTTATCTATAGAATTAATTCCTTTATACCTGAAATTCTAGGATTATATGGTTCTAGTCTGTTTTTATAAGTGTTGTATAAGGGAGACGTCCCTTTATTAATTAGGAAAAGCATTTGCTGTTGTTTTTATGTGTTATAAGAATTTTTAAATAAAATAGATTGTATAAAACATAAATTAGATTGGTATCATCATTTCCTAGCTTTTTTTAGCGCTGCTAAATAAACCCCATTTTTTCTTCTTATCCACCATTTAGTTCTCTTTGAGGGAAGAACTTTTTTAGCAGCAGGAATCCACCTTTAGGCGCTCCTATCACACTACACATATAATACAGCGTATACATGTAACCTAAAGGTAGTTTTATATCATGTTTATACACAGCACCCTCAGACAGACAGTACAGTACTGTAACCAGACAGTAATATTTATATGTTATATAATACAGCTTATACATGTAACCTAAAGGTAGTTTATATCATGTTTATACACAGCACCCTCAGACAGACAGTACAGTAATCAGACAGTAATATTTATATGTTATATAATACAGCTTATACATGTAACCTACAGGTAGTTTTATATCATTTTATACTTTTATATACATAGTTCCATCAGATAGATAGTACAGTACCAGTAACATAATATTTGTTGTTTTACATATAATATTTATTTGCATTTTAGAACATAAAAATCAAACCAAAGACACAGACATAGAAGATTGTGATTTACAGAGGGGGGAAAAAGGTAAATTTTGTATAATTTTAATTTCTTAAAAATATTAATTAAATGTTTGGATTTCAGAATAAGTTTTGAATTGTATTTTGTTCTGCTTCTTCATATAGAAGATACATTTTCCTTTAAGAACAATGTCCCTTTAAATTTGAAATAATTAAACTTGTATTATTATTTTATTTAACAGAAGTTATTGACTTCTTCTGCATGTTATTTGTAACATCATTTCATTAACTTGTTTCCCACAGCTGCTCCTCAGATGTCCATGTCTAAAGCTCTCCGCAGAGATGGTGTCACTGTGAGCTGCACGGTGAGCGAGTTTTACCCAGAACCTGTAAATATTTCCCTTAGTACAACTTGTGGGTTGTTGCAGCTGATGAGAAACAATACACAGCGTGTAACAAGCACAGATGGTCTCAGCACTGTCACCTACATGTATAAGGTGAATGTCTCCAGCTGTGACAGAGATACAGAGGTCACCTGTGCAGCAGAACTTGAAGGTGGTTCTATCAACAAAACCATCAAGATATACCCAGGTACTGAACCAAAAATCATATTGAGGCCTAATCTTGATAATGTCATGTATGCCACTTACACAATGCTTTCTCTTGCTGTGACACTAGACTTGGTACACAATTGTTCACTGATTCTTGACTTCTAGACATTAAACAATTTAAATTCAGCCAAAAGATGGTCAAAGTCATCTGCAACCGGTTGGTTAAAAGTTAACCTCTTCTGAAAAATGAGTTAAAAATAAACTGAATTGAAAAAAGAAGACAGACTGACCTGTAGACAAAATTGTATACAATAAGGGCTCCATGTAATAAGCGGTGGGCGGACAGCTTCTCAACTTGCAAAGCTGTCCCCCCCCCTTCGCTACACACAGGCAGTGGATCTGTTGATCCGCTTGCCCGTATGTATCATTACACACTCATCGGAGTGTGTTATGCCCGCCCCTTCATTCGCACAACCAATCACGCGACTAAAGGGGCTATCAATCACCGAGAGCGAGCGAACTCTCTATGATTTTCCCTCACCACCTCAGAGGTGGTTTAGGGTGTTAGAAGCAGCGGTCTAATGACCGCTGCTTCTTACATTGCAGGAAGCAGGCTCGCATATGCGAACCTGCCCCGCAATGACTCTGGAGCATCTTTCACTGCTTCGTACATGGAGCCCTTAGAGGCCAATTTATCAAGCTCTGTATCAAGCCTTCTGGAAGGCTTGCTGGAAACAGAAGTTATGTAGCAGCGGTCCAAAAACTGCTTCCTTTATAACTTGTCCGCCTGCTCTGAGACTGCGGACAGAAATCAACCCAATCAAATAAGTCTATGCTGTTGGCATTTATCGATGTGCGGCAGACATGATACGCTACATATAATATAATATACGCTACAATAAATATACCCCTTAAAGTGAATGTCAAGTTAAACCTATTAGCTAAAGTGAAACGATAGCAGTTAAAAAATGAATGAGAGTCTTATTCATGAAAATGTTAGTATATACTTATCTTTCAATATAAAAGCTACACGGATAATAGCTTAAGCTCCGGTCGCCATTTTCACCATTTAATTGACAGATGACTCATCTGCAATCAACTAATCGTTGTTTCCCCCCCCAGAGCGTTCAGCCCCTTTGCACAAACGTCACTACCCAGGGGAAACAATGATTAGTGGTAAACAGCTTATGGTAAACAGCTTTGCATAAGTAGTTAATTTATATACATTAAACTACTTTATAGAAACTAAAGCTTTACACATATCTTCAATACTTAACTAATATAATTGTAAGAAAAAAATACATCTAAAGATAATTTTAAGGCTAATATTTGCTTTCAATATACCTTTATGTCTATTTACTGTTTATATTCCCTTTAATGTTGCAGCTTCCCTGATTGCTTTAGGGGGGCTGTAGGAGTGGCATACAGTAAGGTAGGGAACTGATTGGTTCCCGGCAAATGCTTCTGACAAGTCGTCTAAAGAGCTGTGGAGTTTGTAAACATGTCAGCTTGGTCCTTGAAGTCCAGAGCTTACACATACACATCTAGATGGGAGCTAGAACATGCTGTTAATGCAATGTTACTTGTATACAAAACCCCTGCTAACATACTAAAGAATTTTCTTTTAACACTTTACGCCCATTTAATGGGACAGTCAAGTTTAAAAAAAACTTTCATGATTCAAATAGGGCATGTAATTTTAAACAACTTTCCAATTTACTTTTATCACACATTTTGCTTTGTTCTCCTGGTATTCTTAGTTGAAAGCTAAACTTAGGAGGCTCATATGCTAATTTCTTAGACCTTGAAAGCAGCCTCTGCATTTGACAGTTTTTCACCACTAGAGGGCGTTAGTTCATGTGTTTCATATAGATAACATTGAGTTCATGCACTTGAATTTACCGAGGAGTCTGCACTAGTTGGCTAAAATGCAAGTCTGTCAAAAGTACTGAAATAAGAGGGCAGTCAGCAGAGGCTTAGATACAAGCACCGAGATTACGAGTCTTGCGTTAGCCTTAAAAAGCAGCATTGAGAGGTCCCAATGCTGCTTTTTAATGCCCGCTGGTATTACGAGTCTGGCAGGTACAGGCGTACCGCTCACTTTTTTTCCGCGACTCGAGCATACCGCAAATCCCCTTACGTCAATTGCGTATCCTATCTTTTTAATGGGATTTTCCTAACACCGGTATTACGAGTCTTGGAGACAGTGAGCGGTAGACCCTCTCCTGTCAAGACTCCTACCGCATTTAAAAGTCAGTAGTTAAGTTTTTTTGGGGCTAACGCTGTAACATAAAACTCTTAACTAAAGTGCTAAAAAGTACACTAACACCCATAAACTACCTATTAACCCCTAAACCGAGCCCCCCCCCCCCCACATTGCAAACAATAAAATACATTTTGTAACCCCTAATCTGCCGACCGGACATCGCCGCCACTATAATAAATATATTAACCCCTAAACCACCACACTCCCGCCTCGCAAACAATAGTTAAATTTTATTAACCCCTAATCTGCCGTCCCTAACATCACCGACACCTACCTACATTTATTAACCCCTAATCTGCCGCCCCCAATGTTGCAGCAACTATATTAAAGTTATTAACCCCTAAACCTAAGTCTAACCCTAACCCCCCTAACTTAAATATAATTTAAATAAAACTAAATAAAATTACTATCATTAAATAAATTATTCCTATTTAAAACTAAATACTTACCTGTAAAATAAACCCTAAAATAGCTACAATATAACTAATAATTACATTGTAGCCATCTTAGGGTTTAATTTTATTTTACAGTCAACTTTGTATTTATTCTAACTAGGTACAATAGTTATTAAATAGTTATTAACTATTTAATAACTACCTAGTTAACATTAAGACAAATATACCTGTAAAATAAATCCTAACCTAAATTACAATTACACCTAACACTACACTATCATTAAATTAATTACCTAAACTAACTACAATTAAATACAATTAAATTAAATAAACTAAAGTATGAAAAAACCCCCATTAAATTACAGAAAATAAAAAATAATTACAAGTTTTTTAAACGAATTACACCTAATCTAATCCCCCTAATAAAATAAAAAAGCTCCCCAAAATAAAAAAAATCCCTACCCTATACTAAATTACATAAAATTCGAAAGAGAGAGAACAGCACTCCATGAGATAGAACAGAAGCTGGAATAACTTCCATGCATGTTCATTTTTATTGTAACTCCTCAGGGTGCACGTTCTTTTAGCACACTATGCCCCTTCACAGAGAAAAAATATCCTGAAGCATATCAGTCTGACCCTGCCCAATGACAGTCCAGCGCCGAAATACCAGGCAATTCCTCTCTGAACAAGGGAAGCAACAAACCCAGACGATCGTTTCGGCCTCCTATGGGCCTCGTCAGTGAGGTGCAGTTGTATCTCTCTAAGGGCAAGTGTGCATGGAGTCCACGTCTGGTTTCCCCATTACTCTTAGGGTGACCCAAGAGCAATTTACATAAAATTCGAAAGAGAGAGAACAGCACTCCATGAGATAGAGCAGAAGCTGGAATAACTTCCATGCATGTTCATTTTTATTGTAACTCCTCAGGGTGCACGTTCTTTTTGCACACTATGCCCCTTCACAGAGAAAAAATATCCTGAAGCATATCAGTCTGACCCTGCCCAATGACAGTCCAGCACCGAAATACCAGGCAATTCCTCTCTGAACAAGGGAAGCAACAACCCCAGACGATCGTTTCAGCCTCCTATGGGCCTGGTCAGTGAGGTGCAGTTGTATCTCTCTAAGGGCAAGTGTGCATGGAGTCCACGTCTGGTTTCCCCATTACTCTTAGGGTGACCCAAGAGCAATTTGCATAAAATTCGAAAGAGAGAGAACAGCACTCCATGAGATAGAACAGAAGCTGGAATAACTTCCATGCATGTTCATTTTTATTGTAACTCCTCAGGGTGCACGTTCTTTTTGCACACTATGCCCCTTCACAGAGAAAAAATATCCTGAAGCATATCAGTCTGACCCTGCCCAATGACAGTCCAGCGCCGAAATACCAGGCAATTCCTCTCTGAACAAGGGAAGCAACAACCCCAGACGATCGTTTCGGCCTCCTATGGGCCTCGTCAGTGAGGTGCAGTTGTATCTCTCTAAAGGCAAGTGTGCATGGAGTCCACGTCTGGTTTCCCCATTACTCTTAGGGTGACCCAAGAGCAATTTGCATAAAATTCGAAAGAGAGAGAACAGCACTCCATGAGATAGAACAGAAGCTGGAATAACTTCCATGCATGTTCATTTTTATTGTAACTCCTCAGGGTGCACGTTCTTTTTGCACACTATTTGTATGCAAATTATTGTGACCCTGGGGAAGTCTCCCTATGGGTGATGGGGGAAACCAGACGTAGACTCCTTGCCCAGTGTGCTTAGAGGAATGTGGCTGCACCTCACTGACGAGGCCCATAGGAGGCCGAAACGATCGTCTGGGGTTGTCATGTTCCTTGTTCAGAGGAGAATTGCCTGGTATTTCGGGGCTGGACTGACCTTACTTGGCAGGATCAGACTGATATATTTCAGGAAAATTTTCTTCTGTGAAAAGCACACTGGTCTAAAAGAGGCTGCTTCTGGGTGGTAAATCGCCATAGAACAAGCTACTGAGCTGTTGTTCGTTCCTGGTAGAGCGCTTCTCTCTTTGTATGCAAACTATACTAAATTACAAATAGCCCTTAAAAGGGCTTTTTGCGGGGCATTGCCCCAAAGTAATCAGCTCTTTCACCTGTAAAAAAAAATACAATATCCACCCCCATCATTAAAACCCACCACCCACACACCCAACCCTACTCTAAAACCCAACCAATACCCCATTAATAAAACCTAATACTAACCCCTTGAAGATCACCCTACCTTGAACCGTCTTCACCCAGCCAGGCACAAGTGGTCCTCCAGAGGGACAGAAGTCTTCATCCGATCCGGGCAGAAGAGGACCTCCAGACGGGCAGAAGTCTTAATCCAGGCGGCATCTTCTATCTTCATCCATCTGGAGCGGAGCAGGTCCATCTTGAAGCCAGCCGACGCGGAGCATGATCTTCTTCCGACGACTCCCGACGAATGAAGGTTCCTTTAAATGACGTCATCCAAGATGGTGTCCCATGAATTCTGATTGGCTGATAGGATTCTATCAGCCAATCGGAATTAAGGTAGGAGAAATCCTAGTGGCTGATCCAATCATCCAATAGAATTGAAGTTCAATCCTATTGGCTGATCCAATCAGCAAATAGGATTTAGCTTGCATTCTATTGACTGTTCCAATCAGCCAATAGAATGCAAACTTAATTCTATTGGCTGATTGCATAGGGATAATGTAGGGTTAAAAATATAATGTAGGTGTCCGTGATGTTGGGGACAGCAGATTAGGGGTTAATAAGTGTAAGATTAGGGGTGTTTAGACTCGGGTTCATGTTAGGTTGTTAGGTGTAGACATAACTTTTGTTTCCCCAAAGGAATCAATGGGGCTGCGTTAAGAGCTGAACGCTGTTTTTTTGCAGGTGTTAGTTTTTTTTTTCAGCCGGCTCAGCCCCATTGATTCCTATGGGGAAATTGTGCACAAGCTCATTTAGCCAGCTCACCGCTACCGTAAGCAGTGCTGGTATTGAGTTGAGATGTGGAGCTAAATTTTGCTCTCCGCTCACTTTTTAGAGGCTAACGCTGGGTTGATACCATATAATATTATGAGGCCTATTTATCCATCAACCGCAAATACGCTGGAATTCTGCAGCATAATTGTGGAGAGCTTGATTCGCCTTAGTTATCAAAGCCTACAGACCGGCAAAAGTAGAAATCTGTGACGTAACATATGATCCGCCGGTCCGACACAGATTGATGCTTACGTCATTACAGATGTTCTGAATGCAAATTCGGCACTATCTGACAACTTTTGCTAGTTAACAAATAACTAGCAGGTAAGCTCGCCACTATTCCGGCCCAGCGTACCTGTTTTTCAATCCACCGCCCTGGAGGCGGCGGATGCCATAGGAATCAATGGGAGTCTGAAAGCAGCGAAAGCTCATGTTCTCTGCTGCCCGATATCCCATTGATTCCTATGGGAGAATAAAAGTTATATTTACACCTAACACCCTAACATAAACCCTGAGTCTAAACACCCCTAATCTGCCGCACCCTACACCGGCGCCACCTACATTATACTTATTAACCCCTATTCTGCCATCCCGCCACCGCCGCGACCTACATTATACTTATTAACCCCTATTCTGCCGTCCCAAAACCGCCGCCACCTAAATGAAAGTTATTAACCCCTATCCCGCAGCTCCCGGACCCCACCGCAACTAAATTAATGTATTAACCCCTAAACCCCTGGCCTCCCACATCACTAGCACTTGCTAAACCTATTAACCCCTAAACCGCCAGCCCCCCACATCGCCATAAACTAAATTAAAGTATTAACCCCTAAACCTAACAACCCGCTAGCTTTATATTAATTATTAACTCTTCCCTATCTTGTAAAAAAATTAAACTTACCTTTAGAATTAAATTAAACTATATTAAACTATTAACTATTAATTAACCTACCCTAAATATTATACTAAAATTATATTAAACTAATAATTAATCTACCCTAACTGTTATACTAAAATTACATTAAACTATATTAGACTAATAATTAATCTACCCTAACTGTTATACTAAAATGACATTAAACTATATTAAACTAATAATTAATCTACCATAACTATTAGACTAAATTACATTAAACTATATTAAATTAATAATTAATCTACCCTAACTTTTATATTAAAATTACATTAGTTAAATAGGCCTCATTGTCTGATTTGTGTGATCACTATCATTACACAATATCTGCTTTGTGCTATAACTATCATTACACATTATCTGCTTTGTGCGATCACTATCATTACACATTATCTGCTTTATGCTATCACTATCATTACACATTATCTGCTTTGTGCTATAACTATCATTACACATTATCTGCTTTGTGCTATCACTATCATTACACATTATCTGCATTGTGCTATCACTATCATTACACATTATCTGCATTGTGCTATCACTATCATTATACATTATCTGCTTTATGCTATCACTATCATTACACATTATCTGCTTTATACTATCACTATCATTACACATTATATGCATTGTGCTATCACTATCATTATACATTATCTGCTTTATGCTATCACTATCATTACACATTATCTGCTTTGTGCTATCACTATCATTACACATTATCTGCATTGTGCAATCACTATCATTGCACATTATCTGCATTGTGCTATCACTATCATTACACATTATCTGCATTGTGCTATCACTATCATTACACATTATCTGCTTTGTGCTATCACTATCATTACACATTATCTGCTTTGTGCTATCACTATCATTACACATTATCTGCTTTGTGCTATCACTATCATTACACATTATCTGCATTGTGCTATCACTATCATTACACATTATCTGCTTTATGCGATCACTATCATTACACATTATCTTCCTTGTGCTATCACTATCATTACACATTATCTGCATTGTGCTATCACTATCATTACACATTATCTGCATTGTGCAATCACTATCATTACACATTATCTGCTTTATGCTATCACTATCATTACACATTATCTGCATTGTGCAATCACTATCATTACACATTATCTGCTTTATGCTATCACTATCATTACACATTATCTGCTTTGTGCTATCACTATCATTACACATTATCTGCTTTATGCTATCACTATCATTACACATTATCTGCATTGTGCAATCACTATCATTACACATTATCTGCATTGTGCTATCACTATCATTACACATTATCTGCTTTATGCTATCACTATCAATACACATTATCTGCATTGTGCTATCACTATCATTACACATTATCTGCTTTGTGCTATAACTATCATTACACATTATCTGCATTGTGCTATCACTATCATTACACATTATCTGCATTGTGCTATCACTATCATTACACATTATCTGCTTTATGCTATCACTATCATTACACATTATCTGCATTGTGCTATCACTATCATTACACATTATCTGCTTTGTGCTATAACTATCATTACACATTATCTGCTTTGTGCTATCACTATCATTACAAATGATCTGCTTTGTGCTATAACTATCATTACACATTATCTGCATTGTGCTATCACTATCATTACACATTATCTGCATTGTGCTATCACTATCATTACACATTATCTGCTTTGTGCTATAACTATCATTACACATTATCTGCATTGTGCTATCACTATCATTACACATTATCTGCTTTGTGCTATCCCTATCATTACACATTACCTGCATTGTGCAATCACTATCATTACACATTGGGGCCTATCTATCAAGCTCCGAATGGAGCTTGATGCCCCGTGTTTCTGGTGAGCCTACACATTATCTGCATTGTGCTATCACTATCATTACACATTATCTTCCTTGTGCTATCACTATCATTACACATTATATGCATTGTGCTATCACTATCATTACACATTATCTGCATTGTGCAATCACTATCATTACACATTATCTGCTTTATGCTATCACTATCATTACACATTATCTGCATTGTGCAATCACTATCATTACACATTATCTGCTTTATGCTATCACTATCATTACACATTATCTGCATTGTGCAATCACTATCATTACACATTATCTGCTTTATGCTATCACTATCATTACACATTATCTGCATTGTGCAATCACTATCATTACACATTATCTGCATTGTGCTATCACTATCATTACACATTATCTGCTTTATGCTATCACTATCAATACACATTATCTGCATTGTGCTATCACTATCATTACACATTATCTGCTTTGTGCTATAACTATCATTACACATTATCTGCATTGTGCTATCACTATCATTACACATTATCTGCATTGTGCAATCACTATCATTACACATTATCTGCATTGTGCTATCACTATCATTACACATTATCTGCTTTGTGCTATCACTATCATTACACATTATCTGCTTTATGCTATCACTATCATTACACATTATCTGCTTTGTACTATCACTATCATTACACATTATCTGCTTTATGCTATCACTATCATTACACATTATCTGCATTGTGCAATCACTATCATTACACATTATCTGCATTGTGCTATCACTATCATTACACATTATCTGCTTTGTGCTATCACTATCATTACACATTATCTGCTTTGTGCTATCACTATCATTACACATTATCTGCTTTGTGCTATCACTATCATTACAAATTATCTGCTTTGTGCTATAACTATCATTACACATTATCTGCATTGTGCTATCACTATCATTACACATTATCTGCATTGTGCTATCACTATCATTACACATTATCTGCTTTGTGCTATCACTATCATTACACATTATCTGCTTTGTGCTATCACTATCATTACACATTACCTGCATTGTGCAATCACTATCATTACACATTGGGGCCTATCTATCAAGCTCCGAATGGAGCTTGATGCCCCGTGTTTCTGGTGAGCCTACACATTATTTGCATTGTGCTATCACTATCATTACACATTATCTGCTTTGTGCTATCACTATCATTACACATTATCTGCATTGTGCAATTACTATCATTACACATTATCTGCTTTATGCTATCACTATCATTACACATTATCTGCTTTATGCTATCACTATCATTACACATTATCTGCTTTATGCTATCACTATCACTATCATTACACATTATGTGCTTTATGCTATCACTATCATTACACATTATCTGCATTGTGCTATCACTATCATTACACATTATCTGCTTTGTGCTATAACTATCATTACACATTATCTGCATTGTGCTATCACTATCATTACACATTATCTGCATTGTGCTATCACTATCATTACACATTATCTGCATTGTGCTATCACTATCATTACACATTATCTGCTTTGTGCTATCACTATCATTACACATTATCTGCTTTGTGCTATCACTATCATTACACATTATCTGCTTTGTGCTATAACTATCATTACACATTATCTGCATTGTGCTATCACTATCATTACACATTATCTGCTTTGTGCTATCCCTATCATTACACATTACCTGCATTGTGCAATCACTATCATTACACATTGGGGCCTATCTATCAAGCTCCGAATGGAGCTTGATGCCCCGTGTTTCTGGTGAGCCTACACATTATCTGCATTGTGCTATCACTATCATTACACATTATCTTCCTTGTGCTATCACTATCATTACACATTATATGCATTGTGCTATCACTATCATTACACATTATCTGCATTGTGCAATCACTATCATTACACATTATCTGCTTTATGCTATCACTATCATTACACATTATCTGCATTGTGCAATCACTATCATTACACATTATCTGCTTTATGCTATCACTATCATTACACATTATCTGCATTGTGCAATCACTATCATTACACATTATCTGCTTTATGCTATCACTATCATTACACATTATCTGCATTGTGCAATCACTATCATTACACATTATCTGCATTGTGCTATCACTATCATTACACATTATCTGCTTTATGCTATCACTATCAATACACATTATCTGCATTGTGCTATCACTATCATTACACATTATCTGCTTTGTGCTATAACTATCATTACACATTATCTGCATTGTGCTATCACTATCATTACACATTATCTGCATTGTGCAATCACTATCATTACACATTATCTGCATTGTGCTATCACTATCATTACACATTATCTGCTTTGTGCTATCACTATCATTACACATTATCTGCTTTATGCTATCACTATCATTACACATTATCTGCTTTGTACTATCACTATCATTACACATTATCTGCTTTATGCTATCACTATCATTACACATTATCTGCATTGTGCAATCACTATCATTACACATTATCTGCATTGTGCTATCACTATCATTACACATTATCTGCTTTGTGCTATCACTATCATTACACATTATCTGCTTTGTGCTATCACTATCATTACACATTATCTGCTTTGTGCTATCACTATCATTACAAATTATCTGCTTTGTGCTATAACTATCATTACACATTATCTGCATTGTGCTATCACTATCATTACACATTATCTGCATTGTGCTATCACTATCATTACACATTATCTGCTTTGTGCTATCACTATCATTACACATTATCTGCTTTGTGCTATCACTATCATTACACATTACCTGCATTGTGCAATCACTATCATTACACATTGGGGCCTATCTATCAAGCTCCGAATGGAGCTTGATGCCCCGTGTTTCTGGTGAGCCTACACATTATTTGCATTGTGCTATCACTATCATTACACATTATCTGCTTTGTGCTATCACTATCATTACACATTATCTGCATTGTGCAATTACTATCATTACACATTATCTGCTTTATGCTATCACTATCATTACACATTATCTGCTTTATGCTATCACTATCATTACACATTATCTGCTTTATGCTATCACTATCACTATCATTACACATTATGTGCTTTATGCTATCACTATCATTACACATTATCTGCATTGTGCTATCACTATCATTACACATTATCTGCTTTGTGCTATAACTATCATTACACATTATCTGCATTGTGCTATCACTATCATTACACATTATCTGCATTGTGCTATCACTATCATTACACATTATCTGCATTGTGCTATCACTATCATTACACATTATCTGCTTTGTGCTATCACTATCATTACACATTATCTGCTTTGTGCTATCACTATCATTACACATTATCTGCTTTGTGCTATCCCTATCATTACACATTATCTGCTTTGTGTGATCACTATCATTACACATTATCTACTTTGTGCTATCACTATCATTACACATTATCTGCTTTGTGCTATCACTATCATTACACATTATCTACTTTGTGCTATCCCTATCATTACACATTACCTGCATTGTGCAATCACTATCATTACACATTGGGGCCTATCTATCAAGCTCCGAATGGAGCTTGATGCCCCGTGTTTCTGGTGAGCCTACACATTATCTGCATTGTGCTATCACTATCATTACACATTACCTGCATTGTGCAATCACTATCATTACACATTGGGGCCTATCTATCAAGCTCCGAATGGAGCTTGATGCCCCGTGTTTCTGGTGAGCCTACACATTATCTGCATTGTGCTATCACTATCATTACACATTATCTTCCTTGTGCTATCACTATCATTACACATTATATGCATTGTGCTATCACTATCATTACACATTATCTGCATTGTGCAATCACTATCATTACACATTATCTGCTTTATGCTATCACTATCATTACACATTATCTGCATTGTGCAATCACTATCATTACACATTATCTGCATTGTGCTATCACTATCATTACACATTATCTGCTTTGTGCTATCACTATCATTACACATTATCTGCTTTGTGCTATAACTATCATTACACATTATCTGCTTTGTACTATCACTATCATTACACATTATCTGCTTTATGCTATCACTATCATTACACATTATCTGCATTGTGCAATCACTATCATTACACATTATCTGCATTGTGCTATCACTATCATTACACATTATCTGCTTTATGCTATCACTATCAATACACATTATCTGCATTGTGCTATCACTATCATTACACATTATCTGCTTTGTGCTATCACTATCATTACACATTATCTTCCTTGTGCTATCACTATCATTACACATTATATGCATTGTGCTATCACTATCATTACACATTATCTGCATTGTGCAATCACTATCATTACACATTATCTGCTTTATGCTATCACTATCATTACACATTATCTGCATTGTGCAATCACTATCATTACACATTATCTGCTTTATGCTATCACTATCATTACACATTATCTGCATTGTGCAATCACTATCATTACACATTATCTGCTTTATGCTATCACTATCATTACACATTATCTGCTTTGTACTATCACTATCATTACACATTATCTGCTTTATGCTATCACTATCATTACACATTATCTGCATTGTGCAATCACTATCATTACACATTATCTGCATTGTGCTATCACTATCATTACACATTATCTGCTTTATGCTATCACTATCAATACACATTATCTGCATTGTGCTATCACTATCATTACACATTATCTGCTTTGTGCTATAACTATCATTACACATTATCTGCATTGTGCTATCACTATCATTACACATTATCTGCATTGTGCAATCACTATCATTACACATTATCTGCATTGTGCTATCACTATCATTACACATTATCTGCTTTGTGCTATCACTATCATTACACATTATCTGCTTTGTGCTATCACTATCATTACACATTATCTGCTTTGTGCTATAACTATCATTACACATTATCTGCTTTGTGCTATCACTATCATTACACATTATCTGCTTTGTGCTATCACTATCATTACACATTACCTGCATTGTGCAATCACTATCATTACACATTGGGGCCTATCTATCAAGCTCTGAATGGAGCTTGATGCCCCGTGTTTCTGGTGAGCCTACACATTATTTGCATTGTGCTATCACTATCATTACACATTATCTGCTTTGTGCTATCACTATCATTACACATTATCTGCTTTGTGCTATCACTATCATTACACATTATCTGCATTGTGCAATTACTATCATTACACATTATCTGCTTTATGCTATCACTATCATTACACATTATCTGCATTGTGCAATTACTATCATTACACATTATCTGCTTTATGCTATCACTATCATTACACATTATCTGCTTTATGCTATCACTATCATTACACATTATCTGCTTTATGCTATCACTATCACTATCATTACACATTATGTGCTTTATGCTATCACTATCATTACACATTATGTGCTTTATGCTATCACTATCATTACACATTATCTGCATTGTGCTATCACTATCATTACACATTATCTGCATTGTGCTATCACTATCATTACACATTATCTGCATTGTGCTATCACTATCATTACACATTATCTGCTTTGTGCTATCACTATCATTACACATTATCTGCTTTGTGCTATCACTATCATTACACATTATCTGCTTTGTGCTATCCCTATCATTACACATTATCTGCTTTGTGTGATCACTATCATTACAGATTATCTGCTTTGTGTGATCACTATCATTACACATTATCTGCTTTATGGGATCACTATCATTACACATTATCTGCTTTATGCTATCACTATCATTACACATTATCTGCTTAGTGCAATCACTATCATTACACATTACCTGCTTTATGCTATCACTATCATTACACATTACCTGCTTTATGCTATCATTATCATTACACATTATGTGCTTTATGCTATCATTATCATTACACATTATGTGCTTTATGCTATCACTATCATTACACATTATCTGCTTTATGCTATCACTATCATTACACATTATCTGCTTTATGCTATCACTATCATTACACATTATCTGCTTTATGCTATCACTATCACTATCATTACACATTATCTGCTTTATGCTATCACTATCACTATCATTACACATTATTTGCTTTCTGCCATCACTTTCATTACACAGTATCTGCTTTATGCTATCACTATCATTACACAGTATCTGCTTTATGCTATTATTATCATTACACATTATCTGCTTTATGCTATTATTATCATTACACATTATCAGCTTTATGCAATCACTATCATTACACATTATCTGCTTTATGCTATCACTATCATTACACATTATCTGCTTTGTGCAATCACTATCATTACACAGTATCTGCTTTATGCTATTATTATCATTACACATTATCTGCTTTATGCTATTATTATCATTACACATTATCTGCTTTATGCTATCACTATCATTACACATTATCTGCTTTATGCTATTATTATCATTACACATTATCTGCTTTATGCTATCACTATCATTACACATTATCTGCATTGTGCTATCATTATCATTACACATTATCTGCTTTATGCTATTATTATCATTACACATTATCAGCTTTATGCTATCATTATCATTACACAGTATCTGCGTTGTGCAATCACTATCATTACACATTATCTGCATTGTGCTATCACTATCATTACACATTATCTGCATTGTGCTATCACTATCATTACACATTATCTGCATTGTGCTATCACTATCATTACACATTATCTGCTTTGTGCTATCACTATCATTACACATTATCTGCTTTGTGCTATCACTATCATTACACATTATCTGCTTTGTGCTATAACTATCATTACACATTATCTGCTTTATGCTATTATTATCATTACACATTATCAGCTTTATGCTATCATTATCATTACACAGTATCTGCTTTGTGCAATCACTATCATTACACATTATCTGCTTTATGCTATTATTATCATTACACATTATCAGCTTTATGCTATCATTATCATTACACAGTATCTGCTTTGTGTAATCACTATCAATACACATTATCTGCTTTATGCTATCACTATCACTATCATTACACATTATGTGCTTTATGCTATCACTATCATTACACATTATCGGCTTTATGCTATCACTATCATTACACATTATCTGCTTTATGCTATCACTATCATTACACATTATCTGATTTGTGTTATCACTATAATTACACATTATCTGCTTTATGCTATCACTATCATTACACATTATCTGCTTAATGCTATCACTATCATTACTAGTGATGTCGCAAACATAAAAATTTCCGTTCGCAAACGGAGAACGCGAACTTCCGCAAATGTTCGCGAATGGGCGAACCATGCGAACCGCCATAGACTTCAATAGGCAGGCAAATTTTAAAACCCACAGGTACTCTTTCTTGCCACAATAGTGATGGAAAAGTTGTTTCAAGGGGACTAACACCTGGACTGTGGCATGCCGGAGGGGGATCCATGGCAAAACTCCCATGGAAAATTACATAGTTGATGCAGAGTCTGGTTTTAATCCATAAAGGGCATAAATCACCTAACATTCCTAAATTGTTTGGAATAACGTGCTTTAAAACATCAGGTATTACGGGGTTACGCCCGCTTCACAGTGACACACCAAACTCCCTGTTTAATGCACCGCACTGCATTATTCTAGGGCCAAAGGGAATCACAGCACCACGACTGCCCCTGCAGGGTGGCCTGCCTCTGCCTGTCATTTTTTTTCGATTAGTGGTACTATGCGTGCAAGCTACTGTGACAACAGATATGAGTGGCACTGTGCACTGGCAGAAGTTGTCAGAGTAGACACTGTAGGCCTGACACACACGCTTACAGACAACTAACTGCTATTCAATCTATTACAGTCAAAAAAAAATTTAAATGTACACTACTGTTACACCAGATATGAGTTGCACTTTTGTGACACTGTGCCCTGGCAGGCCCTGAAATACACACGTGTGAAGGAAACTGACTGCTATTATTTCACAGTCAAATTTCTAGTTTTTTTTTAATGTACACTGCTGTTACACCAGATATGAGTTGCACTGGTTTGGCACTGTGCCCTGGCAGGCCCTGAAACGCACACGTGTGAAGGAAACTGACTGCTATTATTTGACAGTCAAATTTCTAGTTTTTTTTTTAATGTACACTACTGTTACACCAGATATGAGTTGCACTGGTGTGACACTGTGCCCTGGCAGGCCCTGAAACGCACACGTGTGAAGGAAACTGACTGCTATTATTTCACAGTCAAATTTCTAGTTTTTTTTTTTAATGTACACTACTGTTACACCAGATATGAGTTGCACTGGTGTGACACTGTGCCCTGGCAGGCCCTGAAACGCACACGTGTGAAGGAAACTGACTGCTATTATTTCAAAGTCAAATTTCTAGTTTTTTTTTTTAATGTACACTACTGTTACACCAGATATGAGTTGCACTTGTGTGACACTGTGCCCTGGCAGGCCCTGAAACGCACACGTGTGAAGGAAACTGACTGCTATTATTTCACAGTCAAATTTCTATTTTTTTTTTTTTAATGTACACTACTGTTACACCAGATATGAGTTGCACTGGTGTGACACTGTGCCCTGGCAGGCCCGGAAACGCACACGTGTGAAGGAAACTGACTGCTATTATTTCAAAGTCAAATTTCTAGTTTTTTTTTTTAATGTACACTACTGTTACACCAGATATGAGTTGCACTGGTGTGACACTGTGCCCTGGCAGGCCCTGAAACGCACACGTGTGATGGAAACTGACTGCTATTATTTCACAGTCAAATTTCTAGTTTTTTTTTTTTAATTTACACTACTGTTACACCAGATATGCGTTGCACTGGTGTGACACTGTGCCCTGGCAGGCAGGCCCTGAAACGCACACGTGTGAAGGAAACTGACTGCTATTATTTCACAGTCAAATTTCTAGTTTTTTTTTTAATGTACACTACTGTTACACCAGATATGAGTTGCACTGGTGTGACACTGTGCCCTGGCAGGCCCTGAAACGCACACGTGTGAAGGAAACTGACTGCTATTATTTCACAGTCAAATTTCTAGTTTTTTTTTTTTAATTTACACTACTGTTACACCAGATATGAGTTGCACTGGTGTGACACTGTGCCCTGGCAGGCAGGCCCTGAAACGCACACGTGTGAAGGAAACTGACTGCTATTATTTCACAGTCAAATTTCTAGGTTTTTTTTTAATGTACACTACTGTTACACCAGATATGAGTAGCACTGGTGTGACACTGTGCCCTGGCAGGCCCTGAAACGCACACGTGTGAAGGAAACTGACTGCTATTATTTCACAGTCAAATTTCTAGTTTTTTTTTTTAATGTACACTACTGTTACACCAGATATGAGTTGCACTGGTGTGACACTGTGCCCTGGCAGGCCCTGAAACACACACGTGTGAAGGAAACTGACTGCTATTATTTCACAGTCAAATTTCTTGTTTTTTTTTTATGTACACTACTGTTACACCAGATATAAGTTGCACTGGTGTGACACTGTGCCCTGGCAGGCCCTGAAACGCACACATGTGAAGGAAACTGACTGCTATTATTTCACAGTCAAATTTCTTGTTTTTTTTTTTTATGTACACTACTGTTACACCAGATATGAGTTGCACTGGTGTGACACTGTGCCCTGGCAGGCAGGCACTAAAACGCACACGTGTGAAGGAAACTGACTGCTATTATTTCACAGTCAAATTTCTAGTTTTTTTTTTTTAATGTACACTACTGTTACACCAGATATGAGTTGCACTGGTGTGACACTGTGCACTGGCAGGCCCTGAAACGCACATGCGTGAAGGAAACTGACTGCTATTATTTCACAGTCAAATTTCTAGTTTTTTTTAACCCCTTAATGACTGATGACGTACGCCATACGTTCTCAGAAAAAATACAGTTAACGCCTGAGGACGTATGGCGTACGTCCTCGTTTGGAAAGCAGCTGGAAGCGATCCTGATCGCTTCCAGCTGCTTTCCTGTTATTGCACTCTGTGGCCCTCTCTGCACCGGGCATCGATGGCCGCATTCGTTGGTGGGTGGGAGCTGAAGTGGGAGGCGGGTGGGCGGCCATCGATGCGGTCCTTGTCAGAGAGGGGGGCGGGATCGCCGGGGGCGCGCGCGTGTGCACGGGAGGAGGCGGGCGGGCGCGTGCACAGGGAGGGAGCGGGTGGGAACCACTACACTACAGAAAAAAATGATTTTATAAGTGGGAGAAAGGGGTGCAAAATATTTACTACTTGGAAATCTAAGTGATCTGGGAGCGGGTAGGGGATTAGTCTGGGGGGGGAAGCTACACTACAGAAAAATTAAATAAAAATAAAAAAAAAACATTTTATTTGCAAACTGGGTACTGGCAGACAGCTGCCAGTACCCAATATGGCCCCCAATAAGGCAGAGGGGGAGGGTTAGGAAGCTGTTTGGGGGGGGATCAGGGAGGTTGGGGGCTAAGGGGGGATCCTACACAACAGCATATGTAAATATGCTAAAAAAATATATATATATAAAAAAAGATACCTTTTATTTTAGTACTGGCAGACTTTCTGCCAGTACTTAAGATGGCGGGGACAATTGTGGGGTGGGGGAGGGAAGAGAGCTCTTTGGGAGGGATCAGGGGATCTGATGTGTCAGGTGGGAAGCTGATCTCTACACTAAAGCTAAAATTAACCCTGCAAGCTCCCTACAAGCTACCTAATTAACCCCTTCACTGCTGGGCATAATTCATGTGTTGTGCACAGTTGCATTTAGTGGCCTTCTAACTACCAAAAAGCAACACCAAAGCCATATATGTCTGCTATTTCTGAACAAAGGGGATCCCAGAGAAGCATTTAGAAAGTTTGTGAGAAGCATTTAGAAGTTTGTAAAAAAGTTTACTTTTTTTTTATTTGATCGCATTTGGCGGTGAAATGGTGGCATGAAATATACCAAAATGGGCCTAGATCAATACTTTGGGTTGTCTACTACACTACACTAAAGCTAAAATTAACCCTATAAGCTCCCTAATTAACCCCTGCACTGCTGAGCATAATACACATGTGGTGCGCAGTGGCATTTAGCGGCCTTCTAATTACCAAAAAGCAATGCCAAAGCCATATAAATCTGCTATTTCTGAAAAAAGGGGATCCCAGAGAAGCATTTACAACCATTTGTGCCATAATTGCACAAAATGTTTGTAAATTATTTCAGTGAGAAACCAAAATTTTGGAAAAATGTAACGTTTTTTTTTTTATTTGATCGCATTTGGCGGTGAAATGGTGGCATGAAATATGCCAAGATGGGCCTAGATCAATACTTTGGGTTGTCTTCTACACTAAACTAAAGCTAAAATTACCCCAAAAAGCTCCCTACATACTCCCTAATTAACCCCTTCACTGCTGGACATAATACACGTGTGGTGCGCAGCAGCATTTAGCGGCCTTCTAATTATCAAAAAGCAACGTCAAAGCCATATATGTCTGCTATTTCTAAACAAAGGGGATACCAGAGAAAAATGTACAACCACTTATGCCATAATTGCACAAGCTATTTGTAAATAATTTCAGTGAGAAACCTAAAGTTTGTGAAAAAATTGGTGAAAAAGTGAACATTTTTTTTTATTTGATCGCATTTGGAGGTGAAATGATGGCATGAAATATACCAAAATGGGCCTAGATCAATACTTTGGGATGTCTTCTAAAAAAAATATATACATGTCAATGGCTATTCAGGGATTCCTGACAGATATCAGTGTTCCAAAGTAACTAGCGCTAATTTTGAAAAGAAAAATGGTTTGGAAATAGCAAAGTGCTACTTGTATTTATGGATTTTGGATTTTTAATTTAGACTGTATATTCCCCAATGGTCTTAACAGCAGTGTGGAAATCTTCCACTTACTCTGACATCCCTCTCCAGCAGTGTATAGAACCAACAGATAGCGGACATTATATTAATATCAATAGGTTCAACCCTTTGATCTGGAAGCTATTCACCTACCTTCCCATCTCACATTTCCAGCTTAATACAGAGGTATCTGAAAGACCATGAATATGACGTATTCATATAACGTCTGGTCTATTTTAGAGTATCATGGGAGTTTCTTAATATGAGTCTGTATTTTCCTCTGGTTAACACAATGGTCTATCCACCTTGTAGCTTTTCACTTTGTCATTTTCTATGGGTTTTATTATGTTTTTGTGAATATTGGAGATTTTAAAGGCTAACCTTATGTTTAGTGTATATTATATATTCAAGATGCTTAGGTTTTCAACTGTTTTTTTTACTGTGTTTTTATGGATTTTAGTAGGGAACTACAATTAGACCTTTAACAGCACTTTTATGGCTTTTTATAGCATTTTTGATCCATTTAAAGTTGTATTCTGTGTAAAGTTTTCGCAATTTGACTATTTGTATAACTATAGCAGATGGTTATAACCACACTATTTTTAGTATATTTTATGTTATTACGCAAAAAGTTTTCCATTTACGTTTTTATCCAATGTTTTTATATACATATTTTATCCAATGTTTTTATATACATATTTTTCATATGTAATATTGTTTATTTATATGTATCATTTTACATATGTATTATTGTTTATTTATTAAGCTTTTAACCTTATGAAATTCATATCTGGTTATTGGCAATTTCGCCACAATTCAGGCTGCCGCTTTTTAACGATTCAGTTTATTCTTAGATCTGAGCCATGGTATCTACTATTTATATAATATCGATCTGTTTCCTAACCTTTAAATATACTATACAGGCATACCAAGATTATATTATCCACCACTGTAATAGATTCCCTTCGTGCCGATTGCTTAAGATTGCAATATTACATACCTGCTTATTGACAGTAACCATGGTAACTACAATGGGCATAAAGTTCCATGCAATCCCGGAAGTCACGATATAAAGCATCACGTGACTTCTGGCCATAAACTTGTGAGCATGAAAATTTTATGAAGGGACATTAGCGTCGTGGGTACACGGAAGTGACGATAAAGGATGCGATGCGAAACCCGGGAACTTCCGTTTACATATTGCCAACCAGGATAAGTTTTTAAAGGTGGAAGTAAATTACGTTACTATAGTACCCCTTACTACTTCCGGGGTATACCCGATATTCTACGGCACCAAAGGTAAAAAGTTTGGCGCGAAATTCCAGCAAATAACATTGGCTGGTAACCCCTATTAAAGGTATGTGAAGAGAGTAAGCCGATATCAGTCTTGAGAAAGGTCCCAGGAGAGGACTGAAACGCGTAGACATATTTCTGATATCACGGCTCAGATTATATTAGTAAGCGTAATACCTACTTTCCACTTGGTTTTAAGCTATATTGCAACATTATTTTTTATCTTGTTTTAGGGCTTTGAATCTATCTGCGGATTGTACTTGGGAGTTCCCACAAGAAGAGGTCTTCATTTCATTTTATTATCTATTTGGATATAAGATATAAGACTTAGGACTTTCTTTCTTTTGGATTTTTCTTTTGGATTTATCTATTCTCTTTTGGAATAATTTACTTTTGGACCATACTTTGGATAAATAATAAAGGGATTATTCACTCATTTTTGGAAATAAACTTTTGAAATAGACTGTCATTATAAACAACTCACTCCGTAATAGGGTGAAATTGCCCAATAGATTTTTTCAATCACCACACCAGGTGTACACCTGTTTTTTGGCCACCATCGTTTTTACACATTCTTTTTTCACACATTTTTTCACACACCTTATTTCACAATTTTGATATTATTTACATTTCTTATTTTTATTTTTCACATTTCTTACACATTTTTACACATTTTTTACACGGTTTTTACGTGTTTTTATCACACATTTTTATCACATTTTTTATATATATTTTTTACATAGTTTTTACACATTTTTATATAAAAAAAAATTTCACATTTTTTTATATATATATATTTTTTTTTTCACACATAAACATACATTTTTTCTTCTACTTTTTTCAATTATTTCTATTTTTCTTTTTTTATTTTTACATCGACCCCACTTTGGAGTTATCCCAATTGGACATATTAGGAAACCCAACATACTGGATAACATGGGACCAACCTGGACTTAACCTTTAAGACTTTATTCGGGACATTATATATATATATATATATATATATATATATATATATATATATATATATATATATATATATTTTAAGTATATATTTTTTTGAGCAAATTTGCCTATTCGTTCATTTTTCAGCTCTCATGATTATATGTTTTATTTAATTTTTGCTTGTGTTAATTAAAATAGGTATAACTTTTAAGGGTTCTTAGTTATTTCTTTATTTCTTATTTCATTAGTGCCATATTCAAATACATTTTATATTCCTTTGGACGCAATTTTATGCTTCCCTTGTGCAACTATTCAAGCATATCCTCATTTTTAAATATTGGATATTTTAATGTGATATTTAATGTGATTTTTCTGAGAATTTAATAGAAGTTTATGAGGTTTTATATTGATCTTATTCTTCATATTGATCTTATTCTGATCCTACAATTATACCCCCCTCTATCCTTTGGATTCCACCTTTAGCTTTTCGACCCTCCATCCGGAGGCTCTTTAGTGCCCCCCCCCCCGAATATATTGATATATTACATTTTGAGATCTGGTTGGGAGAACTCACATTTTCTTGGGAGGGGCCTGAGTGGTAGCTACTTTTGGCGCTGGAGTTACCCATTAACTACTTGTATTTATGGCCCTTTCAAAAAAAGCAAAGAACATGTAAACATTGGGTATTTCTAAACTCAGGACAAAATTTAGAAACTATTTAGCATGAGTGTTTTTTGGTGGTTGTAGATGAGAAACAGATTTTGGGGGTCAAAGTTAGAAAAAGTGTGTTTTTTCCCATTTTTTCATCATATTTTATAATTTTTTTACAGTAAATTATAGGATATGATGAAAATAATGGTATCTTTAGAAAGTCCATTTAATGGTGAGAAAAACAGTATATAATATGTGTGGGTACAGTAAACGAGTAAGAGGAAAATTACAGCTAAATACAAACACAGCAGAAATGTAAAAATAGCCCTGGTCCCAAACGGACAGAAAATGGAAAAGTGCTGTGGTCATAAAGGGGTTAATGTACACTACTGTTACACCAGATATGAGTTGCACTGGTGTGACACTGTGCCCTGGCAGGCCCTGAAACGCACACGTGTGAAGGAAACTGACTGCTATTATTTCACAGTCAAATTTCTAGTTTTTTTTTTATGTACACTACTGTTACACCAGATATGAGTTGCACTGGGGTGACACTGTGCCCTGGCAGGCAGGCACTGAAACGCACATGTGTGAAGGAAACTGACTGCTATTATTTCACAGTCAAATTTCTAGTTTTTTTTTTATGTACACTACTGTTACACCAGATATAAGTTGCACTGGTGTGACACTGTGCCCTGGCAGGCCCTGAAACGCACACGTGTGAAGGAAACTGACTGCTATTATTTCACAGTCAAATTTCTAGTTTTTTTTTTTTAATTTACACTACTGTTACACCAGATATGAGTTGCACTGGTGTGACACTATGCCCTGGCAGGCAGGCCCTGAAACGCACACGTGTGAAGGAAACTGACTGCTATTATTTCACAGTCAAATTTCTAGTTTTTTTTTTAATGTACACTACTGTTACACCAGATATGAGTAGCACTGGTGTGACACTGTGCCCTGGCAGGCCCTGAAACGCACACGTGTGAAGGAAACTGACTGCTATTATTTCACAGTCAAATTTCTATTTTTTTTTTTAATGTACACTACTGTTACACCAGATATGAGTTGCACTGGTGTGACACTGTGCCCTGGCAGGCCCTGAAACGCACACGTGTGAAGGAAACTGACTGCTATTATTTCACAGTCAAATTTCTTGTTTTTTTTTTATGTACACTACTGTTACACCAGATATAAGTTGCACTGGAAAATTACAGCTAAATACAAACACAGCAGAAATGTAAAAATAGCCCTGGTCCCAAACGGACAGAAAATGGAAAAGTGCTGTGGTCATAAAGGGGTTAATGTACACTACTGTTACACCAGATATGAGTTGCACTGGTGTGACACTGTGCCCTGGCAGGCCCTGAAACGCACACGTGTGAAGGAAACTGACTGCTATTATTTCACAGTCAAAAAAGTGTTGTTGTTTTTTTAATGTACACTACTGTTACACCAGATATGAGTGGTGGCACTGGGCAAGTGGGCACAGTATTCGCTGTGAGCTTGACACACACGCTGGCAGGCAGGCAACTGCAATTAGATTACACAGCAAAAAAAAAAAAAAGCAGACTGATGTTCTAGCCCTAAAAAGGGCTTTTTGGGGTGCTGTCCTTACAGCAGAGGTCAGATGAGTCCTTCAGGACTGTAGTGGACACTGAATACACTAGCCTAGCTATCAATTTCCCTATTAAATCAGCAGCAGCTACACTGTCCCTCCTCTCACTAAGAATGCAGCTTCCAAGTGAATCTAAAATGGATGCTGTCCAGGAGGTGGGAGGGTCTGGGAGGGAGGGTCTGCTGCTGCTTGGCTGGAATGTGTCTGCTGACTGTGAGGTACAGGGTCAAAGTTTTACTCAATTATGATGAATAGGGGGCGGACTGAACATCGCATATGTTCGCCCGCAGCGGCGAACGCGAACTATTCGCGACATCACTAAATCATTACACATTATCTGCTTTATGCTATCACTATCATTACACATAATCTGCTTTGTGTGATCACTTTCATTACAGATTATCTGTTGGTGTTATCACTATCAATAGAGATTATCTGCTTTGTGCGATCACTATCATTACAGATTATCTGATTTATGCGATTACTATTATTACAGCATCCTAATGGGTAATCTTGCTCCCCCTCCACTTCTTTCTGCTAACACACATCCACTTTTCGTGAAATACATTTACAATAAATCACAATGCAAATATAACAAGTAACAATAAATGTGATCTTGATGAAGAAAAACACAAAGAAAAAAAAAAACAAAGAAAGAAAAAAAGGATATATTCAATCTTAAAAAGTTCAGGACTGTGCCTTTAAGTTAGAATCCGAGATATATTCATCCACTCTAGCTGTAATAATATGGAGTAAACTTTCCACATGCCCCTCAAATAGAAAAAGGATATAGCATAGCACAATATTGCAAATACAGTGTTGTAATATGTGGTTGTGAAGATTCACTACTCACGTTTCATAGAGCTAAGATCAGCTCTATTTCATGCGCACGCCCTCTTTTATACTGGTGGGTAAACAGTCATCCACAAAAAAGCTTGAAAGTATACAATTTATTAAAATATTAAAAAGGTATAAAACCATCAAATGCACAGTGTATATATCACATATATGGAGTCTCAATATGAGGCAGTTCAAATAAACTGTTTAGAGTAAGCCACAGATTCTCTTTGTACCATCACCACCGCACACTGAGGAATTAATTCAAGGTACGCATTTAAATAATAGGGTACCTTGAATTCCTATTGGCTGATTTGATTCTTCAAATTCAAATCAGCCAATAGGATGAGAGCTACTGAAATCCTATTGGCTGGTTTTAAGAAGTCTAGAAGTATACCCTATGTATATAAGTATCAGGATTCTTCAGATGATCATAGGTTCATACTTGGTTGTTGTACCTTGAAGTGAGTAGCCCTGCCTACCAAACCTTTAAATTCCAGCTGCACAATCAATCTTGTGCTTAGTATTGTATGTTTTCAGTCTTAGCTACTGCTGAGTACTGAGCTCCTGCTCTTCTCCTGTGAACTAAAGTTATTTTCAAGAGAACTGCAGGTCTACCTTCGTATAAGGAGCTGTGGGGAGAATCTTTGCAGATAATAAGGTAATAGGAAGAATTACAGGCAGTATAAAAATGCATGCCAGCTACTCTTCAACCTGAAACCTAAGAGCTATGCCACTGATCGTGTTAAGGTATTAACCGCCATATCCTTCCTCAGAGGAGAGCCTAGGGCATGGGCGGATAACTTCTGTGAGACAGAGGATCCCATTCTTGGATCACTTGATGACTTTTTCTTAGCCATGGATGAATTGTATCTGGATACCGACATACAAATGACGGCCAAAGTCACTATGAGGAGCCTCAGACAAGGAAAAAGACCCATAGAGGAATACATCATTGAGTGTAAGCAATGTGCTACAGACTCCCAAGCGAACAGTTAAGAACAGGTATCCACTTCCGTTAATCCCAGAGCTCTTAGAATGCCTATCTCAAGCCGTAATTTTCATCAAACTCGACCTTAGAGGGGCATACAACCTCATTCGTATCAGAGAGGGGGACGAGTGGCTGATGGCTTTCAGAATGAGATATGGACTGTATGAGTAACTAGTAATGCCTTTCGGGTTGTGTAATGCACCTGCCACTTTCCAGCACTTCATCTACGACGTCTTTAGAGACCTACTTGATGTCTGCGTTGTAATATATCTGGACAACATATTGATATATTCATCTACAAAAACTGACCACATCAAACATGTACACTGGGTCCTCTCTCGGCTTAGAGTTCATAAATTATTCGCAAAATCCGAGAAATGCGTATTCCACACCGACAACATCTCATTCCTTGGGTATACCATCTCACCCACAGGAATACAGATGCAAAACGAGAAAGTAGAAGCAGTAAGAGATTGGCCTATACCAACAAACATGAAGGATCTTCAAAGATTTCTTAGATTCTCCAACTATTACAGGAAGTTCATAAAAGGATTCTCCAAAATAACAAAACAACTAACAAAACTCACTAGCTCTACCATATCTTTTCACTGGTCATCAGAAGCCGAAAAAGCCTTTTACCTTTTAAAGACTTCCTTCTCTACAGCACCTATACTCAGGTTCCCAACCCAAACCTACAGTACATACTTGAGGTGGATTCATCAGACTTCGCCATTGGAGCAGTACTCTCACAGAGAACTGCAACAACGGCACCTCTTCATCCCATCTCATTCATTTCAAAAGCAATGTTGACAGCTGAGATGAATTACCCCATCGGGGAAAAAGAACTTCTCGCTATCAGGAGATCATTAGAACATTGGAGACATCTTCTAGAAGGAACAACCCTACCGATAATCATATACACGGACCACAAAAACTTCCAGTATCTGCAAAATAATAAGACCCTCTCTGCAAGGCAAGTTCGTTGGAGTTTATACTTTGCTAGGTTCAATTTCCATATCATATACAGACCTGCTTCAAAAAATGGTAAAGCGGATGCATTGTCCAGACTCCAAAATAGACCCAAAACCACACCTGAAACCACGTCAATCATACCTGAGGAACGTTTTATAGGGATGACTTCAGCTCTGAAGGTTGAAATACAACGGTTGTCAAGACAAGATCCAGACATCCCACTCTCACAATTAATAAAAAGGGCCGGTGTTTACTACCACGACAATAAGGTTTACTTACCACAACAATTAAGATCTTTTCCACGGTCGGTTTCCCGACTGCCCCGGACCTAAAGCTGTAGGACAGCTTGTTTGAAGGGGGTGTACTGTCAGTATTCTTCATATGATCATAGGTTCATACTTGGTTGTTATACCTTTAAGTGAGTAGCCCTGCCTACCCAACCTTTAAATTTCAGCTGCACAATCAATCTTGTGCTTAGTATTGTATGTTTTCAGTCTTAGCTACTGCTCAGTACTGAACTCCTGCTCTTTTCCTGTGAACTAAAGGTATTTTCAAGAGAACTGCAGGTCTACCTTCATATAAGGAGCTGTGGGGAGAATCTTTCAACTCTAAGGGCTGCTTTACATTAACCTCTCGGCTTTACACCATCACTACTGGAGAATTAAGAGACTGCCTCTTCATAAGCTTACCCCCTTCTGAATCTAACTACCGGAGTGCTTGGATAACACCACAGTTGCCCTGATCGGAACCTCCGTTCAGCGATAATCCTCCTGTACCGATCTCCGGTTACCATGCCCCCCTCTGTGACATCTCAGACTTCTGAAAGGAGGAATCAGAGTAACCCGCCGGGCATCACGCCCCCTCCATGACGTCACTGAACTCACAATAACAGGAGTAAGAGTTTTACGCTCCCTTCAGGACACCTAGATGCACAGCTGTTCTGTTCCTCCTGCTGCCAAGTGCTCTTCTGCTCTGATGCTACTTACAAAGGACTAATTTAGGGTAAGGAAATAGCTGTGTATTTCAGATCTACCGAAACCACATTAACTATCCAAGTAAGATCTCGAAGAAGCAGATAACGTATCAGGGGGTTGGTGGAATCTTGGCATCTGTGTGCTTAAAGTTACAGTAACACTCTCTGCCAATTACCTGTATACACAAATTCAAGTAACTCACAAAACACTAGGTGTCACTTCATAGTATAGTGAGTACCTAATCGCTTGTGAAACAATTCCATCAATTTAAAAGGAATAAATCAGCAGTTGAGATCCACGAAAGGAACACACACAAGAATAAAAGTCCTAAAGATCTCATAATTCTTACAATAAGATTACATAAGCAGCGTAATAAATACACCACATTTTTACTATTACAAGTAATGAATTGATTTATATTACATGAATAGAATGTAATATTATAATATATAATGTATATAATGTAATATATAATATAAATCAAGTAATGAATTGCTTTATATTATGTTAAAACCCACTAGATACAAACATGTAGATGTAAGAAACAAATCAAATTTTAATCCAGCTCAATATAAATCAGCACCTATGAAACTTTTTTAGAATTAGTACAAAGAGATATTATTAATATGAAAGTCAAGTATAATTCTAATCTTACTGAACAGGAACCAAAAGCACAGAATTAAAAAACAATGAAAGTATAGTCATCAAACCAGCTGACAAGGGGGGAACTGTAATATTGAACAAAGAAAAATATTTAGCAGAATGTTATTGTCAATTAAATAATTCTAAAACATATACTCAACTAAATTATAATCTGATTATCAGTCTTTGAAAAAGAATGGATATATATTTAAAAGATGGTGTGGATAAGGGTATACTAAATAAATGAGAACATACTTTTCTATACGCAAAATTTCCCAGAACTCCCCCTTTTTACATACTACCCAAAATGCACAAAGATGCTGTAAATCCACCGGGTCGCCCAATAGTGTCCGGGATAAATTCATTCACTAGTAATCTTTCATTTTATATGGATTAATTATTGCAAACATATGTATAAAAAATGAAGTCGTATATAAAAGACAAAATCAATATTTTAAATGTGTTAGAAAACAGAATGGAAGGATACTTGGTGGCTGGTCACCAGTGATGTATCTTCTTTGTATACTATTATTGACAAACTACTAGGTATAGCATCTACAGTATAAGAAATATTTTCAAAAGATGACCCATTGGATTCATTTTTGCAGGGATCAAATTGAGTCTTGAAACAAACTATTTTTGGTTCTATGGTAAGTACTTTCTGCAAACTGGAGATACAGTGATAGGCACCAGATTTGTGCCCAGCTATGCCAACTTATATATGGCTAACTGGGAGGAGAAATATGTGTATAGCTCAGCTTGGGCGCAATATCTGGTGTCCTATCTTTGCTATATAGATGATCTGTTTATGGTCTGGTCAGGTAATGACTCCCAATTGTTAGAATTTATGAACCATCTAAAGAATATTACATTTAATGTAAATTTATGCTGGAATTATAGTCAATCTAAAATAGAATGTTACTTTTTGAAAAGTAAAAATTATTTAAAAAAAATCAATGTGAACAACTATATCGATATGCAAAGTTGTCACCAAACATTTTGGCTTAAGAACATACCTAGGGGACAATTTCTTCGTATCAGAAAAAATTGTAAAGATATTAATATATATAAAGAACAAACACAAATTCTTAAAAAGCGTTTTCTGGAAAAAAAATATGCAGAAAAAGAATTAGATGCAGCAATAGAACAAATATCCAATTTAGAAAGAAAATAATTGCTTATTTATAAAAATAAGAGATATTCACATGATGATAATAAAATGCAAAATAGTATAATATTTCAACATAACACCCAGAGTTCAGAACCAAGAAATATACACTTAGATTACGAGTTTTGCGCTATAGAGGGTGCAAAACGAACGCAACAAAAGTTGCATTATTTCACTCTTCATAGCACTGTCATTTCGAGTTTCTGAAAACCCTCCTTGTGCGTGCGATATGGTGGCGTTAAGCTCCATACCGCACAAAGGTAATGTTAGGTTAATTTATAGTTTAATGTTAGGTTTATTTTTATTTCACAGGTAAGTTTTTATTTATTTAAATATAGTTATATTGTAATTTTAATTTAAAGTTAGAGGGGTGTTAGGTTTAGGGGTTAATAATTTAATTTAGTGTTTTGCGATGTGGGAGGCCAAAGGTTTAGGGGTTAATAACTTTATTTAGTGGCGGCGATGTCGGGGAGCGGCAGAATAGGGATTAATAACTTTATTACAGTAGCGGTGATGTCGGGGAGCGGCGCTTTAGTGGTTAATAGGTTTATTTAATAGCCGTGATGTGGGTGGGCACCAGATGAGGGGTTAATAGGTTTAATATAGTGTTTGTTATGCAGGAGGGTGGCAGTTTAGGGGTTAATAAGTAGTTTATGGGTGTTAGTGTACTTTGTAACACTTTAGTTATGAGTTTTGTTGCGCAAAACTCATAACTACTGCTCTCAGATGGCGGTATGGATCGTGTCGATACAAGCATTTTAGACTCACTGTAAAAACTTTTTTACCGGCACTATGAAAATCCCACTCAAAAATGTCATTTTTTTGAGTGCAGGATTGCACAGACTACAATGCTTGCTGTATCGCTATACCAACATGACTCCCAATAGTGTGTTCCTGCTTTTATGCTGAAATTGCCTTTTTTTCAGTGTTAAAAGTCACAACGCAAAACTCGTAATCTAGGTGAATGTCAATAAACATTCTTAATAATATAATCAAAAACCCAGACACAGGTATCAATTGGCTTCTACCCACTGAAATGGGTTTCAGGCGCTGTCAATATTGCAACGCTTGTAAACAAATGAAAAAACCTGACAAATTGACGAAAACATTCAACTGAAAAGATGGTGCAAAGAACATATAATATAAATCAATTAATTACTTGTAATAATAAAAATATGGTGTATTTATTACGCTGTTCATGTAATCTTATTTACATAGGGCGTACTTCTAGACTTCTCAAAACCAGACTAAGTGAGCACATACAGTATATAATATAGAGAAAGGTTTCCGCAAACATTCGGTGTCTCCACATTTTGATAAAAAAGATAACATAGATTTGGATTTATACCATGAATTCTCTAATCCCATATGGCCTCAACAAAGATTTTGAAATTCGTCATTTCTTATAGGAGACATATATAAATTGTATCAAATTTTCTGATAACTAAGTGGCTACTAAACAAATACTAAGTATAAAATGTTTCCGTGTTGATAATATAAAATGTAACTTTTTTGTTTCTTGCAACATTGTCCATATGGTGAATAATGCACTTTATTCATCATTGTTCATATATTTTATAATTACATATATGCAATTTTTATTAAGTTTATAATTTACATATTCATTCTGAAATCTAAGTTTAAAGTCCTTAATTTGTATATAGATATTTACATTGTATATAGGAAAATACTGTTTCCAATAAACAAATATGGTGAACTGCCATAAAAAGTTTTTCCCGATCACGTGACTACTACTATACAAAAGACTCCTTCAGACATGCGCACTTTATTCTTTGACAAAGATGACAGTGAACAATGAAACGTACGTCAGAACTTCTTCTACAAACATCCATGTCATCTATTGCCAGTTTCTCAAAGGAGGTGAAGTTTTGCCCTGCTGGGTTGAGACGATATGTGGAGTAGTGTTCTAACTATTCTCTATCCGCATTCATCCGGCTTTGTGGCTTACTCTACAGTTTATTTGAACTGCCTCATATTGAGACTCCATATATGTGATATACACACCGTACATTTGACGGTTTTATACCTTGTTAATATTTTAATAAATGGTAAACTTTCAAGCTATTTCGTGTCGTGGATGACTGTTTACCCACCAGTATAAAAGAGGGCGTGCGCATGAAATAGAGCTGATCTTAGCTCTATGAAACGTGAGTAGGGAATCTTCACAGCCACATATTACAACATTGTATTTACAGTATTACGCTATGTTATAGCCTTCTATTTGAGGGACATCTGGAAAGATTACTCCATATTATTACAGCTAGAGTGGATGAAAATACCTTGGATTTCCACTTAAAGGCACAGTCCTGAACTTTTTAAGATAAAATATATACTTTTTTCCTTTATTTGTTTTTTTTTCTTTGTGTTTTTCTTTACCAAGATCACATTTATTGTTACACATCCACTTATCCACAAACTTGTACCACCAAATGCACCCACAGCTTTAGCCAGTGACTCCTCCTCTATCCACCATGACTCCGCCCACAAGGTACCATGCATTCCAACACGCCACAAAGGCCCATCCATGCAAATTTTTGTTTCTAGAACCAGCCCTGTCTGATAGGCTTTAACTAAAGGAGTATAACTTTTCCTTTTCTGCAATATTTATGAACATACAGGTAGATTAAGAGTTATGCACGCTATAGGGTTTTTAAAGAACGCAACAAAAGTTGCATAATTTCACCCTCTATAGCGCAGCTATTATAAGTTTTGAAACAGCCGGCTTGTGCGTGCGATATGGTTGCATTGAGCTCCATACCGCACAAAGTACAAGCGCTGTTTTGACATGCTTGTGCACGCTTTCCCCATAGACATTAATGGGGAGAGCGGGTTAGCAAAAACCTAACTCCTGCGGTCGCGGAATGAAAAGCTCTGTAATGCAGCCCCAGGGATGTCTACAGTATGGGGGAAAAAAACTAACGTTTAAACCTAACACCCTAACATAAACGTGTAGTTTAAATACCCCTAATCTGCTGCCCCCAACATCGCAGACACCTACATAATGTTATTAACCCCTAATCTGCTGCTCCTGATATTGCCGCCACCTTATTAAATCTATTAACCCCTAATATGCTGCTCCCGATATCACCGCCACTATACTAAAGTTATTAACCCCTATTCCCTTGCACCCCAACATCGCCCACACTATAATAAATCTATTAACCCCTATTCCGCCACTCTCGACATCGCCGCCACTATAATAATTCTATTAACCCCTAAACCTCTGGCCTCCCACATCACTACCACTAAATAAACTTATTAACCCCTAAACCGCCAGCCTCCCACATCGCAACAACCTAAATAAAACTATTAACACCTAAACCTAATGTAACCCTAACCATAACCCCAACCCTAAACCTAACACCCCCTAACTTTAACATAATTAAAATAGAGCTAAATTAAAGTTACAATTATTAACTAAATAATACCTATTTAAAACTAAATACATACTTACCTGTGAAATAAAACCTAAGCTAGCTACAATATAACTAATAGTTATATTGTAGCTAGCTTAGGTTTTATTTTTATTTTACAGGCAAGTTTGTATTTATTTTAAATAGGTAGACTAGTTAGTAAATAGTTATTAATTATTTACTAACTACCTAGTTAAAATAAATACAAAATTACCTGTGAAATAAAACCTAAGCTGCCTTACACTAAAACCTCACATTACAAAAATAAAAAAAACGACCATTACAAAAAATAACAAACAAAATTATCCAAAATAATAAAAATTATTCATATTCTAATACCCATTTAAAAAAAATAAAAAACCCACCCAAAATAAAAAACCCACCCAAAATAAAAAACCCTAATCTATAATAAACTACAAATGGTCCTTAAAAGGGCCTTTTGTAGGGCATTGCCCTAAAGAAATCAGCTATTTTCCTACAAAAGAAAAACAAACACCCCCTAACAGTATACAAACACACAAAATAAAAATAAAGTAAAACCTAATCTACCCATTGCCCTTAAAAGGGCATTTGTATCGGCATTGCCCTTAAAAGGGCATTCAGCTATTTTGCTGCCCATTAAAAATAAAATTAGCTATTCTAAAAATAACAAACGAATTATTAAAAATAATAAAAAGTATTCCTATTCTAATACCCATTTTAAAAAAAAAACACCCGAAAATTAAAAACCTAATCTATAATAAACTACCAATAGCCCTTAAAAGGGCCTTTTGTAAGGCATTGCCCTAAATTAAACAGCTCTTTTGCTCACAAATAAATACAAAGACCCACTAGCACTACAAACCCATACCCCCCAAACCCACAAAATAAAAAAACTATCTAAAAAACTAATCTACCCATTGCCCTGAAAAGGGCATTTG